>NC_079457.1:791400-891400 GCF_903798145.1 Danio aesculapii
TGTATATAACATAAAACACACAACACACACACACACACCTGTATAATACACACACTTTCACTTCTTGTTTCATAGCATGTTGTCTTCTGTCCATATATATATATATATATTTATATACTGTAACCCCGCTGCTCTGGTCAGTCGTGCGTCCTCTTTAAAGATGCTGTAATAGTGAATGTTTGTTATAAATGTGCTGTCCTCAGAACTCAATGAATTCAATGTATTAAATCTTATTTACAAATAATGACTACAGCTTTTGTGTTTTAATAATCGTTCTAATTGTGTAAATAATAAAGTACATACTCGTCTGCGCCAATAGCCTAGTGGTTAAGTGTGCTGACATATAGCAACATGCTGCTCACGGTGACCCGGCTTGAGGTCCTTTGATGACCCCTTCCCTCTCACTGCTCCCAATACTTTCCTGTCTGTACCCCCACTATCCTATCCCAATAAAAGGGGAAAACCCCTAAAATAATAATTATAAAGAAAGAAAGTACGCACTACAGCAAAAACAACTCACTAAACAGCAACATCACTTACAGAAAAAACAAATCGCTCACAGCCAATCAGAATTCACCCCTTTAATATCTGTGAATTACGGTGTGTTGCATTTTATTTATTGCTGCCGTTTTTGGTTTTGGTGTGAATATAATTTATTTCTGCATCATGTAAATACCACACCCCCTCTACAAGCCATCTCAGCCAAACCGATGTTGGTAAAATTAAAAACTGCATAGCGACTGGCTCCCAAGAACATATCTGATTTGTTAAATGCATTTTTATTTTAAAAACCAATTAGCTCTTTACTAATTTTCAAAAATTAAATAAATTGTGCATAAATCATTATGTTGGAATGAGTTGTCTAAAGTTTCGACGCACTGTATGCATAACAAATTAGGTTTGACATGAATTCGATTAGAACTACAAAAACAGGAAAACACATGTCAGACTACAAACATGGCGGACATGCGAGAGATACGGTTAAATGGTCAGGTTTAGGTAAAGATGATTGAATGACTTTAATTAAAACCTAATATTTATAATATTTAATGTATAATATATTTATTTTATATTCCCTTTATTTAATCTGCAACATCAATGCAAACTTTTATTAAGTGGCGTTTGGTTTGGTCATTGATCTCTGAATGCAAACACCTGAGGAGATTTCTCTTGCATGATAGCACATTTAAAGGGGCTTTGATGATAGTTCATCGAATGGCAAATTAACGTCTGCAGCTGGTTTGTAAATGTTATGTTAGTACGTTATTAAGATTTATCGTTTCGAGAGACTCAACACAACAGATTTTCCTACTGAAAAAACCAGCCTAGCCTGGTCTTAGCTGGTCAGGCTGGGAGATGACCAGCTAAAACCACCGCAGTCAAGTTAGCCGCCACATGAGAACAAGCGGTCAAGCTAGCCGCCTCATGTATTTTAATGCACTTCTGTTTGTGGAATTATAGTACAGAAGCTGGGGCAGCCAAAACCCTCACAATGACATATATTTCAGCGGTTATTGGCTAAATGTGTCTGCTAAAAAGAAAAAAATGCATTAATTAAAATCAAAAATGTACTTTTTAAAATAAATATAAAGCTGGATTTAGCCTGACCAGCTAAGACCAGCCTGGAAATGGCCAAAACCCCTCTAAAACCAGGCTGGTCAACCATCTAAAACCAGCCAACCAGCCTAGGCTGGTTTAAGCTGGATTTTTCAGCAGGGTTTGTGAATCTACCTCCTTCAAATGATTCTAAGCAACAACACTAAACAGCGAATGAATAAACATCTTATATTCTCAATATTTACATTGATATCTGTCACATCGAGAAATCAATCGCATTAAAGTGTCGTTAGGAGTTGTTTACTCACCTCGTCCATTTCCTTTCCCACACTTGTTGGAAAAATCATATCCTCAACATTCATGGTTAGCTTTATCCCGCGGTCAGTAATCGATGTGCTTGTCTTTCCATCACCTTCTTGACATTTTACTTATTTACCATAAATTAAAATAACACGTCACCTGGCGCACTTTCATACAAGGCATACAGCTGCGGCCGGAAGTTAATGAAAAATATTTATATTATTTAACAGATTATGCATTAATTGTATTTTATTGACGTCTACCCAACCCCAATTCTAAACTCGACCCTCACAGTAATGTTAAAAACAGCAATTATACCGAGTATTATTTATTAAATTGTAGTTTATCAACATCTACCCCTACTCCAACTCTAAACCCAACCCTCACAGTAATTTAATTTTAGTTTTAATCCTATGTTTATGTGCGTATTGCAGCTGTATCCTTTCTAGTCTTAAATCTTAACCCACTTCATAGGCGATTAGCTGACAGCGCCCACTAGTGGAGGATGTAATGTGGTGGATTGGAATTTTAGAATTAAAGGAAGAGGTCACCCAAAAATCGAATATAAGAATGACCTTACTCCGCTATGACAGAAATTTCATTTTTTTGATGAACTATTCTGTTAGGTAAATTATGAATACATAAAATGAAATAGGCCTATATGCATTCAAATGCACTAAGAATATCCAATCAAATTCTGCCAATCAATAGCCTTTATTTTGACAGGACTTTAACCAATAGAGATTATTTTAAAGCAGTACTCAACTTATTTTTCAACATAAGAATGATTATAATATATAAAATGTAATAAATAATCATATTTAAGACGTTTAATCAATGATAAGTATGTTGTGACTTCTTTTTCTTTTTTTTTTTGTCAGCCTTGAACAAGGTTTCTTCTTCCGTCTTTCTTTTATTGTTATATATTTATGTTTATTTGGCATTAAAAACAATTAAAAGTGCTTTACAAATCAAATGACACAATTTCTCTTGCATTCGATTGTAATACATTTTATTTTGTTCATATATATAAGTATTTTTTTATTTTATTTATGATGAACAATAACAGCAAGGCATCAATAATACACAAATGACTGATAACAATCAATTTACATTCACAATCTTTACTTCATATTAACAATAGATTACAATACAAACAAAAAACAGATCATTTAAATAAACATAATAAAATTAAATTAATTAATTAAGAGGAAAAAGGTTGTAAAGACGTTCTCAGAATAAAACCAAATACTTTTCACATATACAATTCAATTCAATTCAATTCCCCTTTATTTGTATAGCGCTTATACAATGTAGATTGTGTCAAAGCAGCTTCACATAAAAGGTCACAGTAAATAGGAACAGTGTAGTTCAGTTTGTAGTGTTTAAGTTCAGTTCAGTTTAGCTCAGTTCAGTGTGGTTTAATAATCACTACTGAGAGTCCAAACACTGAAGAGCAAATCCAACGATGCGCAGCTCTACAGATCCCGAACCATGCAAGCCAGAGGCGACATATATCACATATTCTCTACTAATCTTGGTGAAATTTACAATTATGAATGTAACATTTAAATGATATCAGCAAATTCTTTATTATATTTCATTTTATTCTTAAAAATAAAACCAAACTTGATAATTTCCCATGAGAAGATAACACTTGCAGATTGTTTTGTTGTAAACAAATGCTTCATTCCAACATGTTCGTACCAAATAACATTGGAAAAATGAGTGTTCAACTGTTTCTATATTTAAATTGCAAAACGGACATACATTTAAATGTGTCCTCAGACTATGCAGAGTCACTGATTCGATCCAAGACCAACGACGAGATAATTCCAAGATTTCCATAATCCTGGACCAGGCCGTATCCTGAGCAGCTACTGCGATGGTCATGGAGGAGTGGAGAACATGCGACTGATTCCTGTGACGCTCCAGAGACAGACGAGTCTTCGCTGAGGCCAGCTTCCAGCCTCCGCCACTGAGACTGCAGCTCTGCACAAGACGTTTGGCCAGCGGAGAAATTAAAATGGTCGTGTCCAACTGAGCCTGGTTTCTCTCAAGGTTTTTTTCTTCACTTTCGCCATTAGTGAAGTTTTTCCCTCTCCGCTGTCGCCTCTGGCTTGTATGGTTCAGGATCTGTAGAGCCGCGCATCGTTGGATTTGCTCTTCAATATTTGGACTCTCAGTAGTGATTATTAAACCACACTGAACTGAGCTAAACTGAACTGAACTTAAACACTACAAACTGAACTACACTGTTCCTATTTACTGTGACCTTTTATGTGAAGCTGCTTTGACACAATCTACATTGTATAAGCGCTATACAAATAAAGGGGAATTGAATTGAATTTAATTAAATTAAATCTGATCTTATTAATTTCTATTGATTTTTAGCTGTGCACATCAGCTTATTATGCAGGTATTTTCTCATTATTATTTATTATTTTACTTTATCATTATCAGTATAGTCAGAAACACATCAGTTATAGCAACAGCATCTGCATGCAGCCTTGATGATGCAAGTTGAGACTGCATATCTCAGCGATGCAATGTCAGACACAATGCACTCAATGCAGTGAGTGACGTCACTGTGAGGGGTGGGGTTAGGGGTGGGGTTAGGTGAGCGGCAGCCCATTGCATGCAGCTCAGATTACAACTGCACCAAGTCTGCAGCCAGACACCTCTCAGTTATAGTGCAGTAAGTTTGACCGTTTACTTATTTATTACTTCCAATAATTGACCCATCTGCAAATGAATCAGTAATCTTCACATAAGCATAAGAGCTTATTACGCATTGCAAAATAAGGTGGAAACACTGCAGTACATACAGCCGTGTTGTTGGACGAGACATTAACTACTGTGAGAAGCCATTAAAATGACATGTAACTGTTGATTTAATTGTTGTAAACAAATATTTGATGTTTGTTTATTATTTAGTACTATCCCACATGTGTGTGGTCTGATGTTGGTTGTAAAACTGTCAGCTTCAGAAAGAGGATTGTGCTTTATTCCCACAGAACTAACTTTGCACAGCAGGAAAATATATTTCTGTTTTATTTATTTGTCTTATTTCTGTCAGAATTAAGAGGGTGGTTAAACCAGTGATGGGAAAGTCAACTCGTTATATTGGTTTTATAAATAAAATTATTTACATGTATTTTAATGTTTTGTATTCTTTACCTAATATACATAGCGTGCTATGCAAACTGTTTTCATGTCTAAATCATTCATTTTGGCTTAGTCCCTTTATTAATCCGGGGTCACCACAGCGGAATGAACCACCAACTTATCCAGCATATGTTTTACAAAGAAGATGCCTTTCCAGCTGCAACCCATTACTGGGAAACATCAATACACACTCATACACTATGGACAATTTAGGCAACAGAAACGCCAACTGACCCAGCCAAGGCTCAAACCAGCGACCTTCTTATTGTGAGGTGAACATGCTACCTACTGCGCTACAGTGCAGCCATGTCTATGTTACGGAGGTCAGCTAGTAAGTGCTGTGCATGTAAACCTCACTCCTCTGACCTCTAAAGGTGCTCTAGCGAGATACATTAGAGGCCATGGTCTTTAGCCTCCTTGTTAGAGCAACCAACTCCCATGCGGAAGGTCGCCGGTTTGATCCCAGCCTGGAGTGGGTTGGGTGGTGTAGGACCGGCGGGATTACATCTACATCAGAACAGAAATAATACACCAACAAAAGATGACAACGCAAAATCACACTTGGCTTGTCTTATGAATATTAATCACATACGTTGATGTCCGTCTAGTAGAGCTAAATGCTCATTCTCTTCACATCTTTATGGTTTATGAATATTAATGAGATACAGTGACATCTTTTTTTTACAGTCTATGATTATTAATAGTTGTAAAAAGTTAGAAAATCCAGGACCAATCAACAATAACTGGTTCATAAATATTATATTAGTGTATGTGCTATAAAGATGTGTTTGGACTAATGATGTGAGTTTTAACGCCATTTCACACGACATTTATTGCCATACTACTGAAAGCAGCAGCAGATAGTTCACCTCAGATCTGAAGAATAAAATAAAGAGTCTGAAACTTACAGAGATCCGGAAGGGACGTGATGGTAGAGAAATAAAATGGGTGGGAGAAAAAAAAACCGAGTGATCGTTCCCTCGCAAAACTGTTGTTCGACAAACACTTCACTTAATACATGGCAACCCACCTGTTTTTGCCGGGATTGTCCCGTATTTTACCATTATATCCGGTTTTTAGGCATTTTCCCATATTTCTCTCATATTTTTAATCTTGAAAGCACGTTTAAATGAATATAAAAATATCTGCCTTCTCTTTCTTTCCATTAAAGCTGTGTGTCAATCAGCGCCCCTCATATGCAACCTCTGAGTCAGTGAATGCATGTATAAGCGCTGAGTGACTCCCAGATCAGCTGTACACGCCATTTAAAGAGGAGCTAAAGTGCAAGACAATTTGGGATTCGGGTGTATGTTTAAACAGACAAATATACTTAATATGTAAACATGCCCGGACGTCCTGTGTGTTTTATTTCAAACACAAATAATTTCCTCTTAAATGAGCACAAACGGTTAAAGTATGCTTTCGTTATATATCAGTGGTAAGTGACAACTCTGTTAACAAACAAAACAAAACAAAACGAGAGATTCATTTGCTACTCTTCACTTGTTTGATAACAGAGGTGTCACTTTAAATTGTGTGTACAGATGCTGATCTGGGATCAGTTTATCATATGGAGCGCATCTGTCAGTCAGCGCTTGCATGCATTCACTGACTCAGAGGTTGCATATGAGGGGCACTGATCGACGCATAGCTTTAATGGAAAGAAAGAGAAGGCAGATATTTTTATATTAATTTTAATATGCTTTCAAGATTAAAAATATAAGATAAATATGGGAAAATACCTAATAATAGGATATAATGGTAAAATACGGGACAATCCCGGCAAAAACAGGTGGGTTGTCATGTATTAAGTGAAGTGTTTGTCGAACAACAGTTTTGCAAGGGAACGCAAAAACATTCAAAAATTTGTTTACCTATCACTCGTTTATTTTCTTCCACCCTTTTTTTTCTCCACCATCACGTCCTATCCGGCTCTCCGACTGAACTCTAGAACTGAGACTCAGAGCAAAGCAACACACATCAGTGATCCAGCATCTACATTTACTCATGTTTAAGAGCTTTAATATGTATTCATTAGATTATGAAGCTGACCATTGTGCCGGAGTGCAGTGAGTGCACTATTCTGTGCTTCTGAATGGCTGGATTTACACTTCTGTCGTGTTTCGTCTGCTGCAAACAGACCTAATGCTCATCACTGCACATCTCTCGTGCTGTAAGAACATGGGGTAACAATATAACCTGCTCACCTCATGTTTCGCTAGTAATATTTAAATTATTTGCTAATTAATAACTTCATGTGGAACTCTGAATCTGCGTCTCATTTCAGAGTCTGCTGCTGTCCACTAGAGGTTGCATTTCGGTCACAGACACATGCTCTGACTGTGCGTTCACTCCGAAAGCAGTGAGAGCATTAAAGTAGCCGGAAGTCGTTCATTTTCAATGGGAGCCGGCAGAGATAAACAGCGAGGAGCGGCATGGCGCGTCTCTGCTGGTCTGGGCGCTGAGGAGAGTTGAAATCAAGTCAGCTTTATGGTAATGAGCTATGACATGGTTCAGCGACAAGCAATCAGAATGTAGAAGTCCACCACTTGAGAGGAGTCCAGAGAAACCAAGCTGTGTCCCAAATGGCACACTATACATTATGTATTTATGCACTTACACACTCAACAGTATAGTATACACTACACTAATGGGTGTTTTACTATGCTGCAAGGGCTCCTTTAAATATGAGATCAATGTAGCGAATTTTGACACTCTCGCTGCCGGTTGTCGCCAGGCCAGCCAGAGCGAACTTTGACGCTCTCACACTATCTTCAGTGTGAACACACAGTGAGAGCCTTTCTAAATGACTGAATGAAACACGCTGTTTCCCAGCAAGGCAACCCGGCGTGCTGAAATATAATTGGCTAAACTGGCATTGGGCATATTAAACGACCAAAATGCAGACCTTGTGCAGTGCAATCTGAGCTGCATCCAATGCTTTTTAATGGGCTCACCTAACCTCACCCCTAACCCTACCCCTCACAGTGACGTCACTCGCTCAATTTAAGTGCATTGTGTCTGACGTTGCAGTGATGCAATCTCAGCTTGCATCATAAAGGCTGCATCCAGATACTATTGAAACAAAGACAGTCGTTCCGGCATCTAACACACATTCTCAAAGCAGAATATCTGACTTCAGCATTTATAGATAAACATGAATGTTCACTGAGCGTGGTTCTGAAATATCTGATGCAGAAGAGTCAAAAACTTACATAGACTACAGCACATTTAAAACTATACATATATATATATATATATATATATATATATTATAACTAAAGTATAATAGTATTTAATATAGTGTACAATATTTAAAGTACCTATTAATATCTTAAAAACCTTGTTTTAATTTCACAGGACATTTTGTGGAAGATGCGCAAATGTCCACGCCGTGTCGCTGTTGCTCGCGTTTCTGTCTCGCTAACTTTTGTTGCAAGTGTTTTGTGTGTTTTTGAACGTGTAAATGTGAATATCAGCAATAAACTAACAATAGTTTCCTTTAAACATTACACGTCTTTCTGAGAGACATGGGCCTATATAATGAACCCGGTAATTTGCGCATGTCTGATGGACGCCTAAACCTTTGTCCTTTAAAATCGGTTTTATTCGAGGATCAAGGGTTTTATTCTGCATTCATAGCGTTTATAAATCAGCACACAACAAATGACAGCTGTCATTAAAGGCTTTAAAGGGGCAGGCTTTGCACACACACACACACACACACGCACACACGCTGCTGTAATCACTCTATAATCTCTGCGAGTGTTTTGCTCTGCTGAGTTGCTTTGTGTGTTCGGCTCGGACGGTGTGTTTGTCAACTCATGAACGCCGGTGGGTCATCATTTAACAACTTTTATATTAATAAACCGATTTAATGGGAGAACTCATGAACTATGGATCCTTCAGATGATGGCGGGAATTACGAGTCAGCTTTATAGCGATACAGTAAACCTGCGTCACTACAGGAGCTCTGGTGAGTTTCAGCCATCATGAAAAATACTGTAGTCATTTATAGTAAATGCTAGGCTATTGTGCTACAGTACACTGTATTATACTGTATAGTGTCTACAACTCTTTCATGAATGCTCCAGCATACTGTAGTATTAACTTTAGTCAACTGTGTAATAGTATACGTTAGATTTTACTACAGCAAACTGTGGTGTATTGTAGTATAACATACCTTTAAGTTGTACAATACGACATTATTGTGTAATTTGTTTATATTACTATAGTTTTGTTAACTTAGCAACTTTAAAATGAACACAACAGGTTAATTCAAGTACTTCACTATGGTATGATTCAAAAACACTTTTCGCATTGGACAAACAACAAAACAAAACCTGAAGTATTGAATTAATAAAGCCACGGTAAGTGTATTACTTTTATTACCTATTACTACAAATATTTTATTACTTAATTTTTTATTATTTTAATAATGTTATTACTAAATATATAACATTTTTTGTGGATGTTGCAAGTAAAGGTATTAATATTAATAAGTAATTAACCTTTGATAATTAAGATTTCAACAATTATTTTAATGTGTTACTACTTACCATTTCTTGTCAGTTATTTGTAAGATTTGTCTACATTTTATTTTTCAGAATGTAGTTAAAAATCATAATTTTTATATTAAAAGTACAGATGTCACATTCAGACATTAAAAATACTGATGTAAAGTACATGAATTGATCTGTGATTCTACAGTTGCTATGGTAACACTAGAACTATGTTAATTGATCTGTTGTGGTGATTCTGCAGTTGCTATGGTAACACTAGAACTATATTAATTGATCTGTTGTGGTGATTCTGCAGTTGCTATGGTAACACAACAACTACAGTAATCGATCTGTTGTGGGGATTCTAAAGTTGCTATGGTAACACTAGAACTATATTATTGATCTGTTGTGGTGATTCTACAGTTGCTATGGTAACACAAGAACTATATTAATTGACCTGTTGTGGTGATTCTACACTTGCTATGGTAACTCAAGAGCTATATCAATTGATCTGTTGTAGTGATTCTACAGTTGCTATGGTAACACAAGAACTATATTATTGATCTGTTGTGGTGATTCTACAGTTGCTATGGTAACACGAGAACCATATCAAGTAATCTGTTGTGGTGATTCTACAGTTGCTATTGTAACACAAGAACTATATTAATTGATCTGTTGTGATTCTACAGTTGCTATGGTAACACAAGAGCTATATCAATTGATCTGTTGTGGTGATTTTACAGTTGCTATGGTAACACAAGAACTATATTATTGATCTGTTGTGGTGATTCTACAGTTGCTATGGTAACACGAGAACAATATTATTGATCTGTTGTGGTGATTCTACACTTGCTATGGTAACACAACAACTATATTATTGATCTGTTGTGGTGATTCTACAGTTGCTATGGTAACACAAGAACTATATTATTGATCTGTTGTGGTGATTTTACAGTTGCTATGGTAACACAAGAACTATAGTAATTGATCTGTTGTGGTGATTCTACAGTTGCTATGGTAACACGAGAACTATATCAAGTGATCTGTTGTGGTGATTCTACAGTTGCTGTGGTAACACAAGAACTATATTAATTGATCTGTTGTGGTGATTCTACAGTTGCTGTGGTAACACAAGAACCATATCAATTGATCTGTTGTGATGATTCTACAGTTGCTATGGTAACACAAGAGCTATATCAATTGATCTGTTGTGGTGATTCTACAGTTGCTATGGTAACACAACAACTACAGTAATATAAACAAATGACACAATACTAGTTTTCTACAACTATAGGGTATATTTTACTACAATAGAGCACTGTTTACTGTAGTAAAAACTAAAGCATACTACAGTATTTATTACAGTTGATCAGTTCACTATAGTTAATACAACAGTATGCTGCAGCATTCATTAACAAAGAGTTGTAGATACTATAATATATACAGTATAATGCACTTTACTATAGCAAAAACACTATTTACTATAAATTACTACAGTGTTTTTTGTCATGTGGGTTGTGATTTTCTTCACAAATAAGATACTGATGATTAGTGTCTAGTCAGACATACAGTAGATCAGATAAGATTTGCAAGATAAGCTTTGAAAACTTCAGATTATCTGCAAACTGGGACAGAAATGGAGATTAATCTTGCTCTGCTTTTCAGATTCTATTAATATTAGAAAAGCATTTTCTGTACAGTATTTATTATAGTATATATGGTTCCAGACTGTCTGATCCCTGCAAGTTAACATCAGTTTGTTGTTTGCTAGCCTAAAAACTGCATGTGAATTGTATATTAAATGTCAATGTCCTTGTATTACTTTGTTACAACATCAACTAATAAAGTGATGCATATTTGTATAATAGCTTTTTATATTTCTCATTTCTCGCTGTGAAAAGGGGCGGGATTAAACAAGATGATTAGACATTTGTTTTTAAAAATCAAGCGATTGGTCCATATTTTCAATTTTTATTCAGAGAGGACATGTTTGATCCTTGATTGGTCTCACGCAGTCAAGTGATGCGATTTCGCAGGTCAGAGTTCACCAAGCTTGAACTTTGCACCAAGCGAACTGCGAAACTTGTCGCATGACCCTGCGTTTCCGATCTGACGCATTCGCGTGCATATGAATGGAAGTCTATAGGGAGAAAAGTCCAGCGTGACTGCAGCTTTACTGTGAGGACACAGAGCAACACCACTGAGCCACTGTCACGCCCACAAATTAATTAAGTTATTGTATTATTATGAATATTTACAAAGTGATTGTTCAGTAATTTAACCTCAGTATTTTTTAACTCAATAAATGTAAATGTTTTTCACACGCTAAACTGATTTGTGCTGATTTATCCTGAGCAAAGTGAGTAAATGCATTTTTTTATCTTGTTTAAATAAAAGTCTTATTTAAATAACATTAAACAGATGCAACTAGGAAAAGTATTGATTGATTGATTGATTGATTGATTTTTATACTTTATTTTTATTTCTCTTTTTTAAGGAAAAAAACAAGGAAAAATTACAAATAATAGATTAAAATAAATAAATAAATAAATAAAATAAGTAGTATAATAAAACACCGGAACTTAAATGAACAGTTGACTGGTCGTATATTTCCTTACAGGTCACATTAACAAATACATATAGAAATCAGATTGCACTGTGTAAAGGCATAAGTACAATCCATTTCTCCCAATATTGCAGGTCTATTTGTAGTTTTAAAGATAAAGTCATCCTCTCCATATTTTGAACATTAGATATGATATCCAACCATTCACATTTTGTAGGGGGTTCCAGTTGTAGCCACTTTCGAGTCACAGTTTTCTTACTGGTTGCTAGGGGTATTTTTAATAAATATTAGTCTTTTACCATTAAGTTGGCTGCAATATTTCCCAGATAAATTGTTGTAAAAGAAAAATCCACATCATCACCAAAAATATTTCGCATTACTTGCATTACGTCCTGCCAGCATGACTGAATGGATGGGCAACTCCAAAATATGTGAAAGTGGTTTGCCAAGTCTTCTCCACATTTCCTCCAGCACTGTCCCCTGCCCTTCTCCCGTGTTTGCCTGCATGTTAACTTGGGGTTATAAAGTATCTGGTAAGATTCCTCCAGCAGAAATCTCTCCACATACCAGAGCTGGAAGAGGTGGCCTGCACTGAGCAGATATTCAACCAATCTTCCTCTGAGATAACTAGGTTGGATTCTCTCTCCCATTTTAGTCTGATGCCATTTGTTGAGTCTTCCTTGGTGGATTGGATGGCAGAATACAGTTTTGAAACAAGTCTCCTATTGTCTTTGTTCTTGTAGATGTCAATAACTAAGTCAATTAAGTTAGGGGGATGGCTCTCCAAGCATCTAATCTCGCTATTAAAGTAGGGTCCTGGTTTGCAGGTAAATAAAGATATCAAATTTGTCCAGACCATACATATCTGAGATTTTCTGGAAGCTATCTAATTCCTCATTTGAGGAAATTAAACTAAAAGTGATGCCAAACCTATACCAAGCTTGAAATCTCCCATCGATTTTAGCTGGTTTAAAGTCAGGGTCAAATGCTACCCATTTAATCAATCCAGACTGTTTTTCAAGCAGTGGAGAATTACACTCTTTAAACCAGATTCTAAGGGCAACTTTGGACCACTGATTGATTGATTGATTGATTGATTGATTGATTGATTGATTGATTGATTGATTGATTGATTGATTGATTGATTGGTGGTGTCACACTGTGTTATCACAGCAAGAAGGTTGCTGCTTCGAGTCCTGGCTGGGTCAGTTGGTGTTTCTGTGTGGAGTTTGCATGTTCTCCCCGGGTTTCCTCAAGGTGCTCTGGTTTCCCCCACAGTCCAAACACATGCGCTATAGGGGAATTGATGAACTAAACTGGCCATAGTGTATGAGTGTGTGTGTGAATAAGTGTGTATGGATGCTTCCCAGTGATATGTTGCAGCTGAAAGGGCATCCCCTGTGTAACACATATGCTGGAATAGTTGGGGGTTCATTCCGCTGTGGCGATCCCTGATGAATTAAGGGACTAAGTGGAAGGAAAAGGAATTAATGAATATTTATTTCTTTTTATTTGTTTGTTTGTTTGTTTATTAATGTCCAAATGGATGAAATTTTCATACGCTTAAACACTTAAAGCTTAAGAATGAGTTGGCGCCAAAAGCCTTGTGGTTGGTGCGTCGACACGTGGTACCTAGGTGTTCGCGGCGACCCGGGTTCAATTCCCAGCTCGGGGTCCTTTGCCGACCCTTCCCCTATCTCTGCTCCCCACGCTTTCCTGTCTGTAAAATCTCCACTGTCCTATCACAATAGGGGTGAAAACCCCTAAAAAAATTAATTATAAAAAAAAAAAGCTTAAGAATGAAAGCTCATTAAGTCTATAATCATCATCATCAATGACTATGGGCCAAAGCTATTCTCTTTATTCAAATTTAGCTTTAGGATCATTACTGGAACCTAAATCATTAATCATATTATTTTTGCTGAATTTACAGATTATTTCAATGAAATCTTCAATCGAAATGTCAACAACATGTACATAATACTGTGTATTATCAAAACAGCTGTACACACACAAACACACAGGCGTTGTGTTCAAAGCAACAGAGCCTTATAAAGCAAACAGAGATGGACAGAAAATCCTACAAGTGGAGGAAAACATTCAGTAAAATATATCAGTAAAATACAGACTGACGTGCTCCATGATCAAACATGCAGTGAAACGACAGGCAGACAGTAAACCAGTGTAAGACGCGTGTGTCTCTCCGTCAGTCATCAATCCTCTTTAGCGGCGGAAATGAAACCGCGGCTGATTATTATGGGATAGTGCCGGTGCTCTGCAGCGGATTAGTGCTGCTGGATTTCTGTGTGTGTGTGTGTGTGTGTGTGTGTGTGTGTGTGTGTGTGTGTGTGTGTGTGTGTGTGTGTGTGTGTGTGTGTGTGTGTGGTTTGATGAACTGAACTCAACACAAACCTGCAGAAGTGCATTGTGGGTAGCCTGGTGAGAGCCTGATGGAGCTGCACACATCAGCTGATTATTGCAGATTATTATGGGCTGCTTTAATCACTCACATCTGGTTTAGTTTCCTCTTTCAGTGTCTGTCTAACAACCATCCATCAATCTGTCCATCCACACATCCATCCACCAATCTGTCCATGCATCCATCCATGCACCAATCTATTACCCATCCATTAATCCATCCATTCACCCATCCATCCATCTACCCATCCATCCATCCATCCACCAATCTATCATCCATCCATTAATCTATCCATCAATCCATCCATCCACCCATCCATCCATCTACCCATCAATATATCCATCCATCCATCCATCCACCAATCTATCTCCATTCATTTAGCAATGTCTGTCCATCCATCTATCTGATCATCTATCCATTCATCTATCTCACCATCCATCTGTTTGTCTATCTGTCTTTCCATCCATCTATCCATTATCCCTCCATCCGTCACTCTATCCATACATCCATACATCAATCCATTCATCCATCTGTCCGTCCGTCCATCCATCAGTCTATCATCCATCCATCCATCCATCCATCCATCCATCCATCCATCAATCTGTCCATCCACCAATCCATCCACCAATTCAACCACCAATCTGTCCATCCACCCATCAATCTGTCCATCCATCAATCTATCCACCTATCCACCCATCTGCCCATCCATCCATCAATCCACCGATCTATAATCCATTCATAAATCTGTCCATCTATCAATCTATCCATCAATTTATCCACCAATCTTTCCATCAATCTATCCATCTGTCCATTTATCAATCTATCCATCCATCCGTCCATCCATTCATCCATCCACCAATCTATCATCCATCCATCAATCTTTCCATTCATCAATCTATCCATCACCTCAACCACCAATCTGTCCATCCATCAATCTATCCATTCACCCATTCATCCATCCATCTACCATCCATCCATCCATCCATTGACCAATCTATCATCCATCCATCAATATGTCCATCCATCAATTCAACCCCCAATCTGTCCATCCATCAATTCAACCCCCAATCTGTCCATCCATCTATCAATCTGTCCATCCATCAATCTATCCATCCATTCACCCATCCATCCATCCATCCATCAATCTGTCTATCCATCAATCTGTTTATCCATCAATCTATCCATCCATCCTTCTATTAATCTGTCCATCTATCCAACCACCAATCCATCCACCAGTCATCCATTTATACATCAATCCATTCATCCATGCATCCAACCCACCCACCCACCCATTCATTCACCAATTTGTCTATCCATCCATTCATCCAACAATGTCCGTCCATCCATCCATCCATCCATCTGATCATCCATCTATTCATCTATCTCACCATCCATCTGTTTGAATCCATCTGTCCATCTATCCATCCATACATCCGTCCATTCATCCATCCGTTCATCTGTCTATCCATCCTTCCATCATTCTGTCCATCCATCCATCTATCCATCCATAAATCTATCTATCCATCGGTCTCTCCATCCATCATCCATCCGTCCATCAGTCTATCTATCCATAAATCCGTCCGTCCATCCATCAGTTTATCCATACATCCATCCATCCATCCCATGAACAAAATAGTGTATACTGTATATAATGCATATATACATGTATTAAAATATTTATGTAAAATGAAATACATTGAGATGTAGACATATTTAGATGGCATATACTGTAATAATGTAATAATGTTTCTGATTACTTCTGTCCACCGGCTGACTCTCTCCCCCTCTCTCTCTCTCACTCTCTCTCTCTCTCTCAGTGGTCGTCTGCTGGTCATGGCTGTACTGAGGTGAGATTTCCCAGGAATGCAGAGGAATGTTGGGAATGTCGGAGCGCAGTCCTCCACCCTGTAGCGCCGGGTGGAGAAACACTCTTCCTGCTCTATTGGTCAAGAACAGCAGAAAAGCACAGACCATTTCATTCACAAAACAAACTAACAATCAAAACAACATGCAGACTTGTATATTTAGTAACTCAGACATATCATAACATTTATATACTGCTGGACTCTCTGATGATTTGAAGTGCTTCTTTTAAGCTCATTTGTAAGTCACACTGCAAAAAATGCTTAGTTTTTGTGTTGTTTCAAGTCCCAAATCATTTTGAGATGTTATTGATATTATTTACTTCTGAAACATGTCACCCGTGCCTCTGCAGGTCATTTGTGCTGAAAGCGGAGAGATGGAGATGATGATGAAGACATGATGGTGTAGTTTTTGCTCTCCGTCAGCATGTTGGCATCAGTGGTGTCCGGCAGTAATGGAGGGCGAATGCTGACACTGAAGGGTGTTGATCCAGAAACATGCATGATCGTCTTCAAAAACCACTGGACGCAGGTATACAGGCATCATTTACATTTATACAATCATATTTATGTCATATGGATTCATTTATAACTTTCCCAATAAATTACTGTTATGGTTATGGATAGTGTCTAAGAACACTTAGCAACATCACATATTTCTGTCAAATAGAACAAGACTGTCCTACTTCAATATTTGTGATCTCAAATAAGGGTTTGCGCAAAGGTAATCTAAATGTAATCCAACTGTAGTCATTATTGTAATCCAAAAATGGTCTGATTAAGCTACCATAAAAGTAATCTAAATGTAATCCAAAAGTAGTCAGATTGCATTGCCATAAAAGTAATCTAATTGTAATCCAAAAGTAGTCAGATTGCATTGCCATAAAAGTAATCTAAATGTAATCCAAAAGTAGTCAGATTACATTGCCATGAAAGTAATGTAAATGTAATCCAAAAGTAGTCAGATTACATTGCCATAAAAGTAATCTAAATGTAATTCAAAAGCAGTCAGATTGCATTGCCATAAACATAATCAAATTGTAATCCAAAAGTAGTCAGATTGTGTTGTCATATAAGTAATCTAAATCTAATCAAAAAGTTGTCAAATTGCTTTGCCATAAAAGTAATCTAAATGTAATCCAAAAGTAGTCAGATTACAATGCCATAAATGTAATCAAATGTAATCCAAAAGTAGTCAGATTGCATTGCCATAAAAGTAATCTAAATGTAATCCAAAAGTAGTCAGATTGCAATGCCATAAATGTAATCAAATGTAATCCAAAAGTAGTCAGATTGCATTGCCATAAAAGTAATCTAAATGTAATCCAAAAGTAGTCAGATTGCATTGCCATAAAAGTAATCTAAATGTAATCCAAAAGTAGTCAGATTGCATTGCCATAAAAGTAATCTAAATGTAATCCAAAAGTAGTCAGATTGCATTGCCATAAAAGTAATCTAAATGTAGTCCTAGTATGATATCATAAAAGTAACATTACCTCTTCTCTGTTTGGCAGGTTTTGAGAATCTTGGAGAAGCATGACCCGGTGCGCTGCGCTGGCGTTGGTCTGTCCAGGAGCGGGAGTGGCCTGCGGTTCGGTCCAATTCCTGGCGACGAGGCGAGCGCCGTGCAGAACTACGTGGAGCACATGCTGTTCCTGCTGATGGAGGAGGAGTGTGGTCAGGGCGGAGCCATGGGGACCATCCTGGAGTTCGTTGTGGTGGAGAACGTGATGGAGAAGCTGTTTCTGTGGAGCCTGCGGCGCGAGTTCACCGACGACATGAAGCTGGAGCAGCTGCGCATGTATAAGATGCTGGTGGCTCAAGCCAAACAGCCACTACTGCACCACAAACCCATCCTTAAACCTCTGATGATGCTGCTGGCGGCGTGTTCCAGCTCCTCCACTGTGGGTCCTGCAGCCTCCGGGAAATGCAGCTCTGCGATGGGGCCCTCCTGTGCCATGGGGCCCATTCAGGCTAGTAGTTGCAGCTCCGCGATGGGGCCCACCTGCACCGCGGGGCCCTCCTGTACCATGGGGCCCACTCAGGCCACCATCAGTAGCTCTGCAGTGGAAACAGAACTGGTTTCCCTCCTGAATCAGCTGTGTCGTGTGCTGGTGAAAGATGCCTCAGTGCTGGAGCTGTTTTTCCACAGTAGTCAAGATCAGGGAGCGACAAACTTTCTGATCTTCTCTCTTCTGATTCCGTTCATCCACCGTGACGGGACGGTGGGCACGCAGGCCAGAGATGCCCTCACTCTCATCATGAGCCTGTCGGCGCAGAACAGCCTGGTGGCCAAACACATCGTGGAGAACACCTACTTCTGCCCGGTGAGGCTCATTAATGGGGATTTGAGGAAAGGGGGGGTTGCTAGGGTGTTGCTATGCGGTTACTATGCTGTTCAAAACCGTGTGTGTTTTGTTGCACTGTTGCAAAATTATCCTGTGTGGTTGTTTGCTATAACGTTGCTTTGCTGTTCAAAGTGATTTGGGTTTATTGATATACAGTTGCTGTAATATTCTGGGTGGTTGCTAGGGTGTTGCTTTACAGTTACTAAGCTGTTTAAAACTGTGTGTTTTTGTTACACCGTTGCAAAGTAATCCCATGTGGTTGCTAGGATGTTGCCATGCTGTTCAAAGTGATTTAGATTTATTGCTATACAGTAACAGTAACGTTCTGGGTGGTTGCTAGGGTGTTGCTATGCAGTTACTATGCTGTTCAAAACGGTTTGTTTTGTTACACTGTTGCAAAAGTATCCTATGTGGTTGCTATGATGTTGCTATGCTGTTCAAAGTGATTTAGATTTATTGCTATACAGTAACAGTAATGTTCTGGATGGTTGCTAGGGTGTTGCTGTGCAGTTACTAAGCTGTTCAAAACTACGTGTTTTTTTTACCCTGTTACAAATGTATCTTATGTGGTTGCTATGATCCTGTTTAAAATAGTTTAGTTGTATTGCTATAGAGTTACTGTAATGTTCAGGGTGGTTGCTAGGGTGTTGCTATGCAGTTACTATGCTGTTCAAAACGTTGTCTTGTTACACTGTTGCAGAAGTATCCTATGTGGTTGCTATGACATTGCTATACTGTTCAAAGTGGTTTAGGTTCATTGCTATACAGTAATAGTAATGTTCTGGATGGTTGCTAGGGTGTTGCTGTGCAGTTACTATGCTGTTTAAAATTGTTTGTGCATTGTTACAGTGTTGCAAAAGTATCCTATATGGTTGCTATGCTGTTTAATGTGGTTTAGGTCCATTGCTCTAGAGTTGCTTTTATGTTCAAAATGGTTGCTAGAGTGTTGCTGTGCAGTTACTAAGCTGTTCAAAACTGTTTGTTTTGTTACCCTGTTACAAATGTATCCTATGCTGTTGCTAGGACGTTGCTATGCTGTTCAAAGTGGTTTGGGTTTATTGCTATACAGTTGCTGTAATGTTGTGGGAGGTTGCTAGGGTGTTGCTATGCAGTTACTAAGCTGTTCAAAACTGTGCATTGTTATATTGTTGCTAAAGGATCTTACGTGGTTGCTATGCTGTTTAAAGTGATTTAGGTTCATTGCTACACAGTAATAGTAATGTTCTGAGTGGTTGCTAGGGTGTTGCTATACAGTTACTAAGCTGTTCAAAACTGTGTGTGTTTTGTTACCTGTTGCAAAAGTTCCCTATGTGTTTTCTACGACGTTGCTATGCTGTTCAAAGTGGTTTGAGAAATGTGTGTGTGTGTGTGTGTCTGTTTTTCTCTGTATCTATTAATCTGTAGTAGATTTTAATCCCCGTCTCAGGATTGTGTGTGTAGGGTTTTGCTGATGGATTATGGGTAATGTGTGTTTTTGCTCTGACCCAAATAAACCCATGTGCTTTTGAATACAACACACACACATTCTCCATCTCTTTCTCATACACAAACACACAGAGTAAATAATTAACTGATCATCATACATATATATGTGTGTGTGTATTAATGTGCTTAATGTGTTTTGTGTGTGTGTGTGTGTGTGTGTGTGTGTGTGTGTGTGTGTGTGTGTGTGTATGCGTGTGTGTGTGTTTGTGTGTGTGTGTGCGTGTGCGTGTGTGTGTGTGTGCGTGTGTGTGCGTGTGTGTGTGTGTGTGTGTGTGTGTGTGTGTGCGTGTGTGTGCGTGTGTGTGTAGGTGTTGGCTACTGGTCTGAGTGGTCTGTATTCTGGTCTTCCTGCTAAGCTGGAGGTCTACAGTGATGGCTGGTTCTGTTTGGAGGAGCAGGATTGGCTGCAGGTTCCAGCGCTGCTCCAGTTCCTCAACTCACTGCACTTCTGCAGCACCGTCTGCAAGGTGACACTTCACCAACATCACCTTCACACACTTTATTCCCAATACTAATAGTAAATAACATCACCCAGACATCTACTTATTTAATTGATAATATTTATATTCATATTGAAATATATTTTTTAGTAGTATTATTTTAGTAGTTTAAATTATTTTTTTTAATATATGATATGAGGGGTGGGACAGTGGCGCAGTGGGTAGCACACCGTCTACGTGTGAATGAGTATGTATGAGTGTTTCCCAGTGATGGGTTGCAGCTGGAAGTGCAAAGCATATGGTGGATAAGTTGAGGGTTCATTCCGCTGCGGCGACCCCAGATTAATAAAAGGACTAAGCTGAAAAGAAAATGAATGAATGGATGAATTATGATACATATATATATTAATATAAATGTGTTTTAAATTAAAAATGATTGTCATACAATTAGGACTTCTATTCTATTCATATTATCAAATTTATAAAAACTCATATTATTGTGCTTTTTAATTTATTAATCATATTTTAATTATATTGTTTTGATATACACTCACTGGCCACTTTATTAGGTACACCTTACCTCTTTTGCCTCCAGAACTGCCTTAACCCTTCGTGTCATAGATTCAACAAGCTACTGGAAATATTGCTCAGAGATTTTGCTCCATATTGACATGATAGCATCACACAGTTGCTGCAGATTTGTCGGCTGCACATCCATGATGCCAATCTCCCGTTCCACCACATCCCAAAGGTGCTCTATTGGATTGAGCTCTGGTGACTGTGGAGGCCATTTGAGCACAGTGAACTCATTGTCATGTTCAAGAAACCAGTCTGAGATGATTGGTGCTTTATGACATGGTGCGTTATCCTGCTGGAAGTAGCCATCAGAAGATGGAGACACTGTGCTCATAAAGGGATGGACATGGTCAGCAACAATACTCAAGTAGGCTGTGGCGTTGACACCATGCTCAATTGGTACTGATGGACCCAAAGTGTGCCAAGAAAATCTCCCCCACACCATTACACCACCACCACCAGCCTGAACCACTGATACAAGGCAGGATGGATCCATGCTTTCATGTTGTTGAGGCCAAATTCTGACCCGACCATCCGAATGTGGCAGCAGAAATGGAGACTCATCAGACCAGGCAACGTTTCTCCAATCTTCTATTGTCCAGTTTTGGTGAGCCTGTGTGAATTGTAGCCTCAGTTTCCTGTTCTTAGCTGACAGGAGCGGCACCCGGTGTGGTCTTCTGCTGCTGTAGCCCATCCGCCTCAAGGTTGGACGTGTTGTGTGTTCAGAGATGCTCTTCTGCAGACCTCGGTTGTAACGAGTGCTTATTTGAGTTACTGTTGGCTTTCTATCAGCTGGAACCAGTCTGGCCATTCTCCTCTGACCTCTGGCATCAACAAGGCATTTGCGCCCACAGAACTGCCGCTCACTGGATATTTCCTCTTTGTCGGACCATTCTCTGTAAACCCTAGAGATGGTTGTGCGTGAAAATCCCAGTAGATCAGCAGTTTCTGAAATACTCAGAGCAGCCCGTCTGGCACCAACAACCATGCCACGTTCAAAGTCTCTTAAATCCCCTTTCTTCCCCATTCTGATGCTCACTTTGACCTGCAGCAGATCGTCTTGACCATGTCTACATGCCTAAATGCAGTGAGCTGCTGCCATGTGATTGGCTGATTAGACATTTGCATTAAAGAGCAGTATATTTCTATTTCATATTTCTATTTATTCATTCATCTGATCTGTTTTAAGTCTTAATGGTAATTTTAGGTTTAAATATTGTTTAAGGATTTTTATTATTAAAATATAATCCACTCCAGCTAATTCTGCATAAATTAATATATAATTATTCATCACTACACGTATGCCATTTTATATGTTCATAATTTCATAGACTGACTGGGGAGATCACAGTAACCTGTGTGTGTGTGTGTGTGTGTGTGTGTGTGTGTGTGTGTGCAGGTGGCTCACGTGTCCATCAGAGATCAGCTCCTGGGCTACATCTATAATGGTTTCCTTGTGCCTGTTCTGGCTCCTGCTCTTCATAAGGTGAGTTTGCATGTGTTTGTGTTGGCCTCCTCTGATTGGTCGATCTGAACTCAGCTCTTTGTCTATTGGTTAGCTGACTCTGGAGGAAGTGATGACGACGACGGCATACCTGGAGCTCTTCCTGCGCAGTATCTCTGACTCCGCCCTCCTCCAGACCTTCCTCATCTTCATCCTGCGTCATCGTCATGACAACGTCAACATCCTGGATACGCTGGTCAGCCGCATCAACACCCCATTTCAGGTGTGCAGGAGCGACTGTGCTTCTAGCAATTAAATTTATAGGATTGCTACATGGTTTGCTATGCAGTTGCTAAGGTATTCTGAGTGGATTTATTGTGTTGCTATGCAGTTGCTAAGGTATTCTAAGTGGATTTATTGTGTTGCTATGCAGTTGCTAAGGTATTCTAAGTGGTTTTAGTGTGTTGCTATGCAGCTTCTAGTGTTCTCTGCTGGTACTAGGACTTTGTGATGTGGTTGCTAAGGTGTTTGAAGTGGTTATAGTGTGTTGCTGTGCAGCTTCTATAGTGTTTCAGATGTTGCTAATATGTTGCTATGCAGTTGCTAAGGTATACTAAGTAGTTTTAGTGTGTTGCTATGTAGTTGCTAGTGTTCTCTGCTGGTACTAAGACTTTGTGATGTGGTTGCTAAGGTGTTTGAAGTGGTTATAGTGTGTTGCTGTGCAGCTTCTATAGTGTTCTCAGATGTTGCTAATATGTTGCTATGCAGTTGCTAAGGTATACTAAGTAGTATTAGTGTGTTGCAATGCAGTTGCTAGTGTTCTCTGCTGGTACTAAGACTTTGTGATGTGGTTGCTAAGGTGTTTGAAGTGGTTTTAATGCGTTGCTATGCATTTGCTTAGGTATTCTAAATGGTTTTAGTGTGTTGCTATGCAGTTTCTAAGGTATTCTAAGTGGTTTTAGTGTGTTGCTATGCAGTTTCTAAGGTATTCTAAATGGTTTTAGTGTGTTGCTATGCAGTTTCTAAGGTATTCTAAGTGGTTTTAGTCTGTTGCTATGCAGTTGCTAAGGTTTTTTAAGTGTTTTGTTTGTTGCTATGCAGCTTCTAGTGTTTTTGCTTGTTGCTATACGGTTGTGAGGGAATTTTATGACCTTTTAGTGTGTTGCTATGCAGTTTCTTCAGTGTTCTCGGCTGTTGCTAGGAGATTGCTATGTGGTTGCTATGGTATTCTAGATAATGTGTTGTTTTGCAGTTTCTAAAGTGTTCTCAGATGTTGCTATGGAGTTGCTAAGGTATTCAAAATGAATTTGTTGCTATGCATTTGCTAAGTTATTCTAAGTGGATTTAATGTGTTGCTATGCAGTTGCTAAGGTATTTTAAGTGGTTTTAGTGTGTTGCTATGCAGCTTCTAGTGTTCTCTGCTGTCACAAGGACTTTGTGATGTGGTTGCTAAGGTGTTTGAAGTGGTTTTAGTGCGCTGTTAGGCACTTTCTAAGGTATCCTAAGTGTTTTGTTTGTTGCTATGCAGCTTCTAGTGTTTTTGCTTGTTGCTATGTGGTTGAGGGAATTCTATTTGCTTTATTTTGTTGCTATGCAGTTTCTATGGTGTTCTCAGATGTTTCTAGTATGTTACTATGCCACTGCTAAGGTATTCAAAGTGGTTTTATTGTGTTGCTATGCAGTTTCTATAGTGTTCTTGTCTGTTACTAGGACTTTGTGATGTGGTTGCTAAGGTGTTTGAAGTGGTTTTAGTGCACTGCTATGCACTTTCTAAGGTATTCTAAGTGTTTTGTTTGTTGCTATGCAGCTTCTAGTGTTCTTGCTTGTTGCTTTGTGGTTGCGAAGAAATTCTATGTGCTTTTAGTGTGTTGCTATGCAGTTTCTATAGTGTTCCCAGATGTTGCTAGTATGTTACTATGCAGTTGCTAAGGTAATCGAAATGGTTTTAGTGTGTTGCAATGCAGTTTATTGTGCTCTCGGCTTTTGCTAGGAGATTGATATGTGGTTACTATGGTATTCTAGATAATGTTAGTGTTGCTGTGCAGTTTCTATAGTGTTCTCAGATGTTGCTATGCAGTTGCTAAGGTATTCAAAATGGATTTATTGTGTTGCTGTGCAGTTGCTAAGGTATTCTAAGTGGTTTTAGTGTGTTGCTATGCAGCTTCTTGTGTTTTCTGCTGGTACAAGGACTTTGTTATGTGGTTGCTAAGGTGTTTGAAGTGGTTTTAGTGTGTTGCTATGCAGTTGCTAAGGTATTAAAAATAAATTTAGTGTGTTGCTATGCAGTTGCTAAGGTATTCTAATTGGTTTTCATTTGTTGCTATGCAGCTTCTATAGTGTTCATGGCTGCTGTTATGATGTTGCTATGCAGTCGTTAAGGTATTGTAAGTGGTTTAATGTGTTGCTAAGTAGTTTTGATAGTGTTTTCAGCTGTTGCTAGGAGATTGCTGTGCAGTTGCCATAGTGATCTGTTGCTAAGGTGTGTGTACAGTTTACAATTTGCACACATATGTTTTATGTGTGTGTGTGTGTGTGTGTGTGTGTGTTTTCAGCTTGGTACCGTCTCTCTAGCTCTGTTCCGCACTCTGATTGGTCTATATTGTGAAGACGTCATGCTTCAGTTAATTCTCAGGTATTTACTTCCTTTTCCTGTTGGGAATAGTATGGGCGAATGTAAAGGATGTTTTCTTCTAACTCTACAGCAGTTGTAGATCTTTCTCTGATATAAATAGATTAGTTCTTATGCTGAATTAACATTATAATAATTATTTAAAGTTGCTTATTAAATGTATTCAAATAATGTATAAATGTTTTTTACTATTATTTTTGAAAATTGCATGGTCCCTCAGATCAGATTTAACATTTAGCATAGTTTGCCTTCAATAATATTGTGTGTGTGTGTGTGTGTGTGTGTGCTGCAGGTACCTGGTGCCGTGTGTTCACCTGTCGTGCAGTGAGAGACAGAGACTGACACACAGAGACTGTTACTCCATCAGTGCATCTGCTCTGCTCTCCATCACACCATCATTCTTCATCCCCAAACCCTGCTCATCTCCAGCACCCGCGCCCAAACCAGACTACATCCTATGGTCAAAGGTCACTGAGAGCCTGCTCAGGGGCAGCATGGGTAATGGAGTTTTCAAAATGATCATGTACATGATTTATAGCCTTGCATACTTTAAAAAGAAGCAGAGATTTAAGATGTCCTTTTTTCCTCTTTCGTGACAAACATCCAAATGAAACGGTTCTGAAATGAGAATAAAATGTAGAGCGGTGCAGGATTTCATCCACTGGAAACGGATTGGATCGTTGGAAGCCCATCTTCCACCATGGCTAGCAAAATCAAGGAAGATTGACAATTGGATGAAAGCAGGGCCGAAAAGAGATATGCCCTGATAGACCCGCTATAAATGTCTGTTACCCCTGCTCTACACGACTGTTAGTCCCGCTCTAAATGACTGATAGCCCCGCCCTAAATGACTGATAGCCCCACCCTAAAGCACTGATAGCCCTAACCTTATTGACTGATAGCTCCGCCCTTAAGGACTGATAGCTCCGCCCTAAACAACTGATAGCCCACCCAAATGGGCTGATAGACCCACCATAAAGCATTGATAGCCCTAACCTTATTGACTGATAGCGTCCTTCTAAAGGACTGATAGCTCCGCCCAAATGGTACATAGATAAAAAACAAAATTTAAATAGATAAAACAACAATAAAATATATAAATAAATAAATAAAAGTACATATTAAAAAATATAAATAATGAATGAAATAAAAAAATTCTAAAAAAATAAAATAAAATAAAATAAAATAATAATACTAATAACTGTTATATGCTCTCTCTCTTTCTCTCTCTCTCTCTCTCTCTCAGGAATGGAGGACTTGTTCTCAGTCAGCGATACTGTCGGATTTTCTCGTATCACAGTTTCAGAGCCGGTGATGGACAGAAACTATCTCCAGTACCTGTACGACGCACGCAGATCTGTGTGCACATCGGTGCATGCGTGTTCAGTGTGGTCGGCTCCATACGACGGCCTCAACCCATCCCCAGATCAGTGTGAAGACGAAAATGAAAACGATAACATCCCTCCACGACAAACTCCGACTCCTCATCCGCCATCAGAAAGCAGCTCCTCTATCGGGACGTTCCTTGAACTTGAATGGGACGACTTTTACGAAGCTTCGTCAGACCCCGGAGATGCTGAACATCCCATTCCCGACGAACCGCCAAAACACATACAAGAAATGCGCAAAAGTGCCATCATGCTAATTCGAGGATCATACATCGAAGAGTCGGATTTTCAGGACGACGTTATGGTGTATAATTTGATCGCGCAAAAAGATGCGCGTGACGACCGGCGGACGATTGTTAAAAATGGTTTGAATAAACATCACGTAAATGCGATGAATCATATAAATAACGATAGTGTTAATGACGCACTGAAAACTGACGAGGAATGTGACGCAAATGTGAACGTGGATTCTGCGCAACTCAATGGCGATGAAAGAGAAGTCGTTAAGGATGATTTCATTTCTCAGTGTGTGGATCTGATTCAGGCTCTCGGCGGAGATGAGGACGAGTTTATAGAGGATGAAGAGCGCATACGGCGGTTTCGGGATCTCCTGGAGGACGAGGACCAGATGGAGATCGGGTCCTTCTGTGAGGACGGTGAGGAAGACGAGGAAGAGGAGGAGCTGAATAAAGCTGACCGCAGGAAACACGGGAACTCTTTTACAGGTCAGTCCTGACGCACTATACGAATGATATTTAAAGGGCACCTATTATGAAAATCATCTTTTGTGAGCTGTTTGGACAGAGCTCTGTATAGGTATAGTGTGTCCACGGTCATATTGGAGTGATAATAACACGATAAATCTCTTCTTTTAAATTTCCTGATGTTAAAATAGGATCCAAATCCCTCCCATTTTGAGACCCACCACAACGTGACGTAGGAGTTCGGTTTCCCTGCCTACCGAATCGATTGACAGATGCTTATTAACATGACTCGTTACTAAGGTGTAAGGACACATTAGTTCATTTAAATGTCTCTATATTGTTTATCGTGCTAATTTGAATATTCGGTCAGAATTAGCATGCAAGTATGACTTCAAAACAACATTCAAGAGTTCACACTTAGATATTGTTGGACAAATGTTAGCAGGTTTGGCATGCTGTCCCAGGAGAGAACCCGGAGCTCAGAGATAACTGAGCATGTAAGGGGAGTACGAGATCAGGTGGTTCTCGAGAGCTCCCCGTGGTAAATGAAGAAAGGGGGAGATGGGGTGGATGGGGGTCTCTTCAGAAAATGAAGATAAGGGAGTGTTGTTTTGCTAGGCTACTTATAGTGAGTTTTGATTGTAGATGAGAGACTAATCAGTCATATCACGTGCTCCTCTCAAAATTAGTTTGTGAAACTTCACTTAACTCTATCTAGTTGACTGTAAACAATGCTGTACTTTGATAATCATTGGCTGCTAATATTATCTTCCTATTCAGAATTTGCAAAGAATACTTTTATGAAATGATATTATTAAGGAGAATGTCTGAATATCTGAATATAAAACCAACACACACACACACACACACACACACACACACACACACTACACTATATGCAACCGATAATCAACAGTAAAAATGACACACTGTCCCTCTTAATCCCAACAGGGAAACCAGCACCAATCCAGAATGCATGATTATCTGCTGTCATGGCTTTACAATCAATAAATATGATTATAATGGAAGTCCATTACAGATACCAAGATAGCCGAAGGAGAGTCAGTCTGAAGTGTGTTGTTGAGTTCATGAAAAATGTCAAAGAATTTTCCCAAAATATGTGTCAGAATAAGATTCATCAGCAAAAATCATCACATTAGCTGAAAAACAGAGAAGAATGAGGTGAAATTAAGCCTTAAAATCAGCCCAGAGTGGATAAAAACGACCCAACAGCACTCTAGGGTTCAATATCTGCACACATGTTATGGTGTTTCAATGCTTTAGAAGAGTCAGAAATGAGCATACAGCACCATTACTGTCAAATGCTGAGGTGATGGTAGTATTGAGAGCGCTGTGTTTCCTCAGGGCCGTTCATCAGCGTCCTTCTGTCGCGTCTGGAGAACATGCTGGAAAACTCCATTGAAGTCAATCTGCTGGTGACGGGGATTTTAGCTCAGCTGGCCACATTTCCACAGCCGCTGCTGCGAGGATTCCTCCTGAACACCAGAGCGGCGCTGCAGGCCGGCGGACGCTCGCTATATCAGGTACACCGTTAAGAAAGTTATTAAGAGAGGGCTATTAGACCAAATCTGTGTTTTCAGATGTATCCGGATTAGTGTAGATGCAGCTGAAGACATTGTGTTGTTTATTTTATTAGTCAGAAATGACAATAGACCCCCTCCTGTTTAACTGACCCCCTCGGCTGACGCTGTTCTCGTCAGGTGCTGCTGTCTGTGGGCTCTCAGATTGAGCTCTACGCCGCGGCTCATCCGGAGTTTCCTGATGTGGCTCGAGAATCTGCACAGTACCTGCTGCTCAAAGACCAGGCCTTAAAGGAGCAGGGTGTGTGTGTGTGTGTGTGTGTGTGTCTGTGTGCGTGTGTGTGTGTGTGTGTGTGTGTGTGTGTGTGTGTGTGTCTGTGTCTGTGTGTTTGTGACTATGTGTGTGTGCATTAGTGTGTGTGTGTCTGTGTGTTTGTAGCCTATGTGTATGTGCATTAGTGTGTGTATTTGTATTTGCATGCGTGTGCGCATTAGTGTGTATGCCTTGTGCCTTTGTGTGTGTGTGTGTGTGTATGTGTATGTGTTTTTATGCATATGTGTGTGCATTAGTGTGTGTGTGTGTGTGTGTGTGTGTGTGTGTATGTGTGTGTGTATGTTGTGTGTGTGCTTGTGACTGTGTGTCTGTGTGTGCATTAGTGTGTGTTTCTGTGTGTGTGCATTAGTGTGTATGTTTGTGTGCATTAGTGTGTATCTGTGTTCATTAGTGTGTGTGTGTGTGTGTGTTTATGCATAAGTGTGTGTGCATTAGTAAGTGCATAAGTGTGTGTGTGTGCATAAGTGTTTGTGCATTAGTGTGTATCAGTGTTCATTAGGGTGTGTGTGTGTGTGTATGTGTGTGTGTGTGCATTAGTGTGTGCATAAGTGTGTGTGTGTGTGTGTGTGTGTGTGTGTGTGCATAAGTTTGTGTGCATTAGCGTGTATCTGTGTTCATTTGTATGTGTGTGTGTGTGTGTGTTTCTCCTGTTAACCAGTCTCCTCTGTCTGTCCTCTGTCAGAGAGCGATGTTCAGCTGCAGGAGATCAGATCTGGATGGTTCGTGAACACACACGTCTCCGGTCGTCCACACACACCTCTGCACGTCTCCAGTCGTCCACACACACCTCTCCCTCCGTGTCCTAAATTCCCTCCACATTTGCGCAGTCGAGTGTTTGCGACGGTTCTGTTCGCGGAGTTCCTGAAGGAGCTGGCGGCCATCGCTCAGGAGCACTCCATACTGCTGGAGGACTGAACACACACACACACACACACACACACACTCTGGATGTAAATAGTGCTGGGTAAATAAATAAATAAATTATAACCCCAAATCAGAAAAGTCAGGACCACACGCATTCCAGTTTTGGTTTTTGCAGCACATTTCATACACAGTAGTGTCAGTAACGCATTTCCCACTCTGTAATGTTTCTATTGCTCTTCACAACACTTAAAGACGTTTAGGGACTGAAGACACCAAGTGATGAAGAGTTTCAGGTGTGATTCTGTCCCATTCCTCCTGCAAACAAGTCTTAAGGTGGGCAACAGTACGGGGTCTTCACTGTTGCATTTTGCGCTTCAAAATGCACCACACGTTCTCTATTGGAGACAGGTCGGGACTGCAGGCAGACCAGTCCAGTACCTGTATGCTCTTCCTCTGCAGCAGGACTTGTTGAAGTCTGCATGGGGGTCCCTGGAGAAAAAGGCAGCATATTGTGCTCCACAATCTCTCTGTACTGTTCAGCATTAATGGAGCATCACAGAAGTGCAAGTTACCTTTACCTGAAACACTGATTCATCTGAGCACAGTACACGTTTCCTCTGTGTGATGGTCGATCCCAGATACCTCCCAGCCCAGAGAAGCGCTTCTGGACACTGTTAACATAGGGCTTCCATATGGCACATTACAGTTTTAACTGGCGTTTGTGGATGTAACTCTGTATTTAGGTGCTTGACAAAGGTTTACCGCAGTAGTCCTGAGCCCATGTGGTGATCTAGCTTATAGATGAATGAGGATTCTTGATGCAGCGCCCCCTGTGGGATCGGAGGTCACAGTTGTTCAGCTTAGGCTTGCGCTCTTGTCCTTTAAGCACTGAAACTCCTCCAGATTCTTCAATCTTTAATGATGTTCTGCACTGTTGAAGGTGAAATATCCACATGTCCTCCTCTCTTTCTCTGAGGAACATTGTGTTTAAACAGTTCACTCATTTCCTCTTGTATTTGTTGTCAAACTGGCGATCCTCGGCCCATCTTTGCTCCTAAAGGACTAGACCTTTACTGATGCTGCTTTTGTACCAAATCATCATCACAATCATCTGTGGACATCACCTGTGTCACATCACATTATTTCACCAGTTTATCGGATTACTGCCCTAAACTGACCAGACAAAACATGAAATATAGTGTTCATACTGTCTGTAATCAAACACAAGCATACCTGCCAACACTCCAGTTTTTCCCGGGAGTCTCCCGTATTTCAGACCCATCTCCCACCCATCTCCCGTATTGTCTCCTGGAAAACTCCCGAAATTCCACCCACACCCCTCCACGCTTCTCAGGTTTTTGGTACAGTCCGGCCAGCTTTTTGGTTAAGTCCCCATGCGCACCGAACCCAACACGCAACCATCTTCATACCCGCTCCCCAGTTTGCTCGCACCTTCACCCCCGCTCTTCAGTTTTCAGTTTGCGCGCACCTTCCCCCATGCTCTTCACTTCGTGCACGCCCCCGTCTCCCACCACCCCCCTCCCCTCTTCACTTCGTGCGCACCTCCGGATAAAATCTCCTGATTTTATGATCTGAATGTTGGCAGGTATGAACACAAGTCAATTTAGAAATCACTACTTTCTTTTATTCGTGGTGTTTTTCATACTGTCCAAAGCTTTTCAGATTTGGGGTTCTGCAATCATAATTATACTAACTCCTATGGTGCAAAATCAACGTTTGTCAGCTGTTTGGACAGAACCATGCTGTATAATGTGCCCACAGTCATATTGGTGTGATAGAAACACAACAAGTATCTTTTATTAAAGTTCCTGATGTTAAAAAAGGATCCAAATCACAGCGATTTAGAGGCTGACCGCACTGTGATTGCAGGAGTGCGATGTTCCCCGCCCACCGAATTGATTGACAGGAGCATATTAACATGTCTCCATAGTAACGCATATAAACATGTATACAGAACAGGATTCGTAAAGAAACTGGGATTAAAAGATCTGTTCAGCTCTCTGTGATCAGCTGCAGCATATAAACACATTTATAAAAACCTGAATGTTTGTAATAAAGAGAAACCGGTAAAAAGAAAGTGTAATTCATTACCGCTGGAATCTAAACAATGTTTTTTAATGTTATTTAGTGGCTGAAGGGGATCTAAATAAACCATAAACGTGACTTTATTCTGTAATAACCACCGGCAGGATGTACATTATCCTTTATTTACACTAAACAGCCACATTTTCATTTTTGAGTGAACTGTTTCTTTAAAAAAGTCTTGTATTATGTGTTGCATCAGTGGTTTGTGTATATGACAAGGGTGTCCAAACTCGGTCCTGGAGGGCTGCTGTCCTGGGGTGTTTACCTATAACTTGCTTCAATACACCTACCAGGCAGCTCCTAGTATATCTAGTAAGAGCTTGATTAGCTGCTTTATTAGGGTTGGAGCTAAACTCTCCAGGACACCGGCCCTCCAGAACCGAGTTTGGACACCCCTTGTTATATGAGTTATTACTTCATTCCTTGTCATTAACATATGTACAGGTTAAATTATGTTATATTTCTGTGTTATTATACACCGTCATGTGACTCGCAAAACACATTCACTACTATTAACCAGTCAATCGTAAATTATATTTAAAGGGACAGTACATACAAGATTGAATATTCTCCCTCATCCTTTACTCATTTAAACCTTTTTAAAGTTTATATTGAACACAAATGGAAGATACACTGAGAAAATGCTGGAGATAAACAGGCGTAGTGTTTTTATTTTGACCATGGAGGTTTTGGGTGTACTGTCCCTTAAGACTCAACATCTCAGCAGGCGCACAACCTCATAAGATGTTAATATTAGGTTTGATTTAGGTCGTGACATCACATGGCCAAAATTCAATGTCTAGGCAGCATCTAAGGACAACGACATCCAATAATGACATGAAATGACGTTGATATATGGTTGATTTTAGGTTGTGTTGGAAACGTCGACCCAACATCTTAAATCAAGGTCATATTGACATCAGACACTGACATTTATTTGTCAAGTATGGCGACTGAAATGCAACATCTGATAGACGTCATATTGATAACGTCCACACAACATTAAGCTGTAACATTATTAGACATTGATACTTGGTTGATTTTAGGTAGGACATTGACGTCAGCCTGATGTTGGGTTCTGATGTCAACCTGATTTTCATTTCCAAACAAAATGCAACGTCCCTGCAACGTTAGGGTACAACATCAATCTGACGTCATGTTGATGTCCTGCGCCTGCTGGGATCAAACTACATTTACAATGCATTCATTTCTGATGATATTCAAGGAAAAACTATGAAAAATAGTTTGTATAATGAACTTGCATCATGAATAATTATATTTTTATATATAATTATAAAGAGTTGAACATGCACTGAGGAATCATTCATATTACGACCAAACTGAAGCAGATTTTGTTTTCATGTCGACTTTAAGCACTTTTTTTTCTATTAATAATAATAATCAAGAGTTTTGTTCATTCATATCAGCCTGAGTTATTTAAATATGTAACTCAATTAAATCCAATAGGAATTTTTCAAGAGATTAGTTTGTTTTTAATGCTGTTTTTTTTTAATAATTATATATAATTAGTGCTCAAACAGTCACTAAAGTCACTTTAAATTCTATATATAATAGTGCTGGGCAAATAAAATTTTGTTTTGATGCTATTGAACTGTGTGTGCTGTGTATATTTAATATGTATATATAAATACACACATGCATGCATATATTTGAGAAAATGCTTATTTATATATATATATATATATATATATATATATATATATATATATATATATATATATATATATATATATATATATATATAGTGCACACACTTATCAATAATAATATTTTTTTTTTATAGTTTTGTGTGTCACATACACATAATAAATATATATATATAGTGCACACACATATCAAAACAAACTTTTATTTAAATGCGATTAATCATTAATTTTCAATGAGATTTCTGGAGTTCAAAACTAAATCTTGTTAAATGTGAGCAGAAGGCGGAATATTTATAGCCTTATTTTATTTTAATGTGCATTTGGGCAACCTTAATGCGTTTTGAAGCAAGTTATGAAATGTTTCATGATGTAAATGTAAAGTTTTTCTATGCATATTTTTACAGAACGATCAAAAATCTGAAAATTTGGCTTGTTTTAATGTGTTTTTGTCATGTTGTTCTGCCCCCTGGTGGTGAATTAAATCTCCATTTGTGGTGTGCTGTTTATTTATATTTGTGTGTTTATTATAGTGTTAAATAGTTTCAGTGTAATACTGGAGAAAGAAATATATTAATAAGCACACAAATGCATGTCGGTTTTTTATTGTTTATATTTACTTTATATTGATTATTGATTGTTACATCACAATAGTCAACACATAATTCAGAAAAGCACTTCCAAACACATATTGGCCAAAACATGGACACGACATTTACTGTACTTTGCACATAATAAGAAAAACTTAGTATTAAATTTTAATTATTGAATTATTCATTATTTTTGGGTGTGTAAAAGCAATTTCACACCAAGCACATTTTTGTCACAAACTTTTAATAGTAAATTAAATGTTCGTTCTTATAATAGCGATAAATAATTGGTGGGATTTTTGTAATTTATAGTTTATTGTATTTTATGATTCCCAGTACTGGGTTTCAAGTGGAAGAGCATCCCCTGCATAAAACATATGCTGAAATAGTTGGCAGTTCATTCCGTGGTGTGGTGACCCCTGATGAATAAAGGGACTAAGTTAAAGCAAAATGAATGAATATTTTATGACTATAGATTATTTAGATTGTTCTAGATTATAATAGATTATTTATAATATTCTTAATAATGAATTATAAAGAATGAACACAAAGTATTTGTGGTTATAGTGACTATATTGGTAGAAGTATATAGGAGAACTGTTAAAAATGTTTTCTTATTTAAAATACGGGTCAAATTAAAAGGGGAAAAAAAAAACTAAACTAATTTTTTATTGTCTAATAGCTGAAATGAGTTTAATTTTCCAGCACTAAAGTTACTGAGTGTAAATAAGTACAAATATAAATGAAAAAAAAAAAAGATCATCCTAAATATTAATGTTAAAAATAATACCAAAACAAATGTGTGGGATAAGAATTACTATAAAAATCCTACTGAAATATGCAATAAACGCAATAGAAAATCTAAAAACGCACTGGTTTAATGGTAAAAACTGCTGGTTTACTTGGTAATGGTTTTAATGATAATTATTTTAGAATCCTTTGAGATTGAGCTTTCTGTTTTATTTCTGTACGGTGGTTAGTTATAAAGACTTATTAAGTGTATTTTTATTATTTTGTTTATAATCTATTGTTTTCTGTTGTTTTATTTCTGCAGGGTGGTTAGTTATCAAGGCATTTTAAGTGTGTTTTTATTATTTATTTTATAATCTATTGTTTTATATTGTGTTTAATTTGCAGGATTGTTAGCTATAAAGTCTATTAGGTGTGTTTGTGCTATTAATTGTTTTCTATTGTTTATTTCTGCAGGGTGGTTAGTTATAAAGATGTTTTAGGTGCGTTTTTCTTATTTATTTTATAATCTATTGCTTTCAGTTGTTTTATCTGTGCAGGATGTTTGATTATAAAGACATTTAAAGTGTTTTTTTATCTGATTTTGTAGGGTGGTTCGTTATAAAGACTGTTTTTTTATTTTTATTTTTTATTAATGCTTAAAGAACAACATTAGGACAATACAAAAAGAAATGGAGAAAAAAGAAATATATATATAAAATAAATAAATAAACAAATAAATAAAAATGTCAAGGGTTTACAGAACAAAACATATTTAAGACAATGTGTGTATATATACATACTAAAAGAGATGGGCCGTGTGAGATTACAAGATCTTGAAGGTTTCAAGTAAAAAGGTGGTTTTGATGGCTTTTTTATTAGTGCTTTGCTTTATGTTGTTTGTATAATGTTTTAATTCAGTTAGTATAGCAGGATAAAATGGTTTTTGGTTATTAAATTTGCATCTGTGAATATGGTAGTTTGTAAATATTATCAAAAGATTAATAACATCAGCTTCCTTCTCTATATTTTTGTCGTAGTTCAAAAAGACTGTGTTTTTAACAGCATGTATTGTTTTGTATTGTGTAAGTGTTTAATTTTAATTGTATTATTTTATTTAATTTTAAAATATTTGTTTTCTACTGTTCTTTTCCTGCCTGTTAATTAGCTATAAAGACTTTTTAAAGTGTGATTGACAAAGATAAAAGCATAAATAATATCAAATAATTCATAATCTACTGTTTTATTTTCGGCAGTGTGGTTATTTATGACGTTTTTACAAAGGAGATAAAGTCTTCCTCAAGAAATCTAAATACTTGAATAATACTGCTAATATTAATAATAATCGAATAATAGATGTAAAGTGCTGTTAAAGTTATTGTTCGGCTGCGGCTCCTCCCTCTGCGTGTTCGCTGTGTTTTTACTTCCTGTTGACGTCCGTGCGTCCCGACAATAGATCCCGATCCTCCTCCAGTTTCTCCGAGTTTCTCCAAGTTGTTTTTAGACACAAAACAGAAACTAAATGTAATGACAGCCTCAGTATCAGCCTGAAACACCTCCTGCGGGCCGCAGGAAGACTCGCATCACTGTTACAGACACTTTCCTGGAGGATCACGAGCAGGAATGCGGCTCGGTGCTGTCCGGGTGGTTTTCAGACGGTAAATAGACGCTGAATAAACGGTAAATAAAGGTCTTTTTTTCGGTATGGCGGAGGCTCGATCTGAGGAGGACGAGGAGCGGTTACGCGAAACTGGCGGCGGGAGACGGAGCTCAGGTAAACAAACAAACAAACAAACAAACACACACAATACTGTTTATAGTAATCACAGCAGCTGAAATAAACACGTTCATCAACTGTTGTTTTAAACCTCCCTATAGCACACACTGTAGAGAATATCGTATTTAGTGAGTCATGTTTTTACTTTTCACTCTTTGTTGATGGTTTTTAATTCTATTATGGGATCTTAATCTTTATTTATATACTTTTAAGCCTGAAAAGTTATAAAAAGTGACTTTTATTAGCATTTTAGTAGTTTAAAGTGATGTATTGTCTGGGTTGGTGTTGTGTATTATGCTACAAACATCATGTAATAAACTTATTTCTCTAGATATTATTTATTGTACATTATTTTATTGCTTAAATGTCAACGAAAGTCTCATTGTTGAACTTTATAGTTGAATTTTCAATATCACACATGGACAAAGCAGAGATCAACATCCCATAATATATTCACCACTAAAAATAAACCCAAAACAATTGTGAATCACTAAAAACATGTTTTTTTATTACTATGTTATGTCTGTTGTAGGTTACATATCATTTCTAAGATTATCTATAATTAGTATATCACCATCTCTGGTGTTAGATGTGCTGTTGTATGAGATTTTTAAATGTTGTATATTAAAAATATAATTTATTCCGTGTTCATTTATTAAAGGTACAGTTCACCCAATAATAAAAATTCTGTCGTCATTTACTCTACTTTTACTTGTTCATCGTTTTTTTTTTTCTTCTGTTAAACACAGAAGAAGATATTTGGTAAAATGTTGGAAACTTTTAACTACTGACTTCCATATTAAAGTTAATAAATGGTAAATAAACGGTTTCATAAGGTTCTGGAACCACTTGATTTTAATCTTTATTTCTGTAGAGCTTTTATATTGTAGATTGTGTCAAAGCAGCTTAGCAGAGAAGTTCTAGTAAATTAAAACTGTCAGTTTTCAGATTTTTCTTTCCTTTTTTTGGTGAACTCTCCCTTTAATATGAGCGTTTAAGTGATCATAAGATGAGCTGAATATTTTCTAAAGCAAAACAAAATAGACATTGATAGGCATATGTCTGAGAATGTGATGAAATTCAATATATTTTACAAGTGTGTATGTTTTAAATTGTACTATTTACACATTTTCTCCTCTCGTTCTCTGTTTATTATGTATGTTTTTGAGAAATATGGTGATAGTTGTTTTATTCTGTGGGTGTCAAACAAGTTCCAAATTTCTAATTAATTTTATATCAAGTCAGTTTAATCAAACTAAATTATAATAAAATCAGAGCTGGTCAAAATAACAAATGTTTTAAAGGGTTAAAATCATTAAAAGCTCTTCTTCTAGAGTTAAAACATTGATATTGTGTTATCTAAACGTTATTATTCAAGAGTCTGAAAACATGGCATCTTTATGTTATTTTAAACACAAAAAGCTGTAAATAACATTTGTATTTTACATTTGGAGAAAATTTTATCAATAGATTAAAATAACATTTAAATAACATTTAACAGTTATTGCATTGCCTAAAAATGAATATTAACATCAATATTAACATGTCTGAAAACACTCTAAATGATAACTATATATATATAAAAATATTTATATATATATATGTTAAACTTTATTATTTACATTAAATATTTATATTAAAGTCATATATAGTTTTGAATTATCATTTGGGTTGTGATTGTACAGTAGCAGTGTGAATGAGGAAGTTTAGAGGCTAAGTGTTGTTTCCTACTTTTATGGTATGAAATCTGATTCTGCGCTCAAACTAACACACACACACACACACACACACACACACACACACACACACACACACACACACACACACACACAGACAGACAGACACAAACACACACAGACACAAACACACACACGGAGATTTATTCATCTGAGGAATTTCTCAAATCGGTGTGAAAAGATGAGAGTGAGGAGCGGTTCAGCTCTCAGTGTTCATGTAAACCTCACGGAGAGGCTTTTTTATATTATATATCATGTTTTATTTGTTTTATACCATGCTTGATATTATAGATGATGCTTTATTTATATATTAAGTCATGGTTTATTTATATTATATATCTTGCTTTATTTATGTTATATATTATGCTTGAATTATATAATATAGCACACTTTATTTATATTATATATCATGTTTTATTTATATTATACCATGCTTTATATTATAGATGATGCTTTATTTATATTATATATCTTGCTTCATTTATATTATATATTACGCTTGAATTATATAATATAGCACACTTTATTTATATTATATATCATGTTTTATTTATATTATACCATGCTTTATATTATAGATGATGCTTTATTTATATTATATATCTTGCTTCATTTATATTATATATTACGCTTGAATTATATAATATAGCACACTTTATTTATATTATATATCATGTTTTATTTATATTATACCATGATTTATATTATAGATGATGCTTTATTTATATTATATATCATGTTTTATTTATATTATATATTACGCTTGAATTATATAATATATCACACTTTATTTATATTATATATCATGCATATATCGTGCTGTATTTAGAAAATATCATGCTTTATATTTATATCAAATGATTTTATATATGAGTTATCAAAGCAATGGAGCTAAACCTGCGGCTCCGGCTATGTCATGTGACCTGAGATTGTGTCATGTGATCATTAATTATCACACACTGCAGTGATTATATGGTGTGTTTCTTGGCTTTTGTTTGTGTGTTGTAAATTACAGCTGTATTTCCTCAGACAAAAGGCCAGTTTCTCTCAGTGTCCTGCAGTGTGAAGCGATCTGTCAACAATAGACTAATGACTCCTCACTCTTTAACATCTTTTGCTCACATATCAGCCTTTTTCTTTTTTGCATTTCATTTGATTATTTAAATAATTGATTTATTTTATTTATTTATGTGTTTATTTCTGTGTTTAATAATTTATACATTGTTTGTTCTTTCATTTTATTTATGCATGCATTTTATACATTTGTTTATACATTTAATCATTTATTTACACATTTATTTATACATTTATTTATGCTTTTTCTATTGTTGCATTTTATTTATTTATTTACTTATTTATTTTTTTATTATTTATTTACTCATTTATTCATGCAATTATTTATATATGCATTTAATCTTTTATTTATTTATGCATTTAATCTTTTATTTATTTATGCATTTAATCATTTATTTATTTATTTATTTATTTATTTATGCATTTAATCATTTATTTATTTATGCATTTAATCATTTATTTATTTATGCATTTAATCATTTAATTATTTAAGCATTTATTCATTTATTTATTTATGCATTTAATCATTTATTTATTTATGCATTTAATCATTTATTTATTTATGCATTTAATCATTTAATTATTTATGCATTTAATCATTTATTTATTTATGCATTTAATCATTTATTTATTTATGCATTTAATCATTTATTTATTTATGCATTTAATCATTTATTTATTTATGCATTTAATCATTTATTTATTTATGCATTTAATCATTTATTTATTTATGCATTTAATCATTTATTTATTTGTGCATTTAATCATTTATTTATTTATGCATTTAATCATTTATTTATTTATGCATTTAATCATTTATTTATTTATGCATTTAATCATTTAATTATTTATGCATTTAATCATTTAATTATTTATGCAGTTAATCATTTATTTATGCATTTAATCATTTATTTATTTATGCATTTAATCATTTTTTATTTATGCATTTAATCATTTATTTATTTATTTATTTATTTATGCATTTAATCATTTATTTATTTATGTATTTAATCATTTAATTATTTACTCATTTAATCATTTAATTATTTATGCATTTAATCATTTAATCATTTAAGCAGTTAATCATTTATTTATTTATGCATTTAATCATTTATTTATTTATGTATTTAATCATTTAATTATTTACTCATTTAATCATTTAATTATTTATGCATTTAATCATTAAATTATTTATGCAGTTAATCATTTATTTATGCATTTAATCATTTATTTATTTATGCATTTAATCATTTTTTATTTATGCATTTAATCATTTATTTATTTATTTATTTATTTATTTATTTATTTATTTATTTATTTATTTATTTATGCATTTAATCATTTATTTATTTATGCATTTAATCATTTATTTATTTATGCATTTAATCATTTAATTATTTATGCATTTAATCATTTTTTATTTATGCATTTAATCATTTATTTATTTATGCATTTAATCATTTAATTATTTATTCATTTAATCATTTAATTATTTATGCATTTAATCATTTAATTATTTATGCATTTAAACATTTATTTATTTATGCATTTAATCATTTATTTATTTATGCATTTAATCATTTATTTATTTATGCATTTAATCATTTATTTATTTATGCATTTAATCATTTATTTATTTATGCATTTAATCATTTAATTATTTAAGCATTTAATCATTTTTTTATTTAAGCATTTATTCATTTATTTATTTATGCATTTAATCATTTATTTATTTATGCATTTAATCATTTATTTATTTATGCATTTAATCATTTAAATATTTATGCATTTAATCATTTAATTATTTATGCATTTAATCATTTAATTATTTATGCATTTAATCATTTATTTATTTATGCATTTAATCATTTTTTATTTATGCATTTAATCATTTATTTATTTATGCATTTAATCATTTATTTATTTATGCATTTAATCATTTATTTATTTATGCATTTAATCATTTATTTATTTATGCATTTAATCATTAATTATTTATGCATTTAATCATTTATTTATTTATGCATTTAATCATTTAATTATTTATGCATTTAATCATTTATTTATTTGTGCATTTAATCATTTAATTATTTATGCCTTTAATCATTTATTTATTTATGCATTTAATCATTTATTTATTTACGCATTTAATCATTTATTTTTTTACGCATTTAATCATTTAATTATTTACTCATTTAATCATTTAATTATTTATGCATTTAATCATTTAATTATTTAAGCAGTTAATCATTTATTTATTTATGTATTTAATCATTTAATTATTTATGCAGTTAATCATTTATTTATTTATGCATTTAATCATTTATTTATTTATGCATTTAATCATTTATTTATTTATGCATTTAATCATTTAATTATTTATGCATTTAATCATTTAATTATTTATGCATTTAAACATTTAATTATTTATGCATTTAATCATTTATTTATTTATGCATTTAATCATTTATTTATTTATGCATTTAATCATTTATTTATTTATGCATTTAATCATTTATTTATTTATGCATTTAATCATTTATTTATTTATGCATTTAATCATTTAATTATTTATGCATTTAATCATTTAATTATTTATGCATTTAATCATTTAATTATTTATGCATTTAAACATTTATTTATTTATGCATTTAATCATTTATTTATTTATGCATTTAATCATTTATTTATTTATGCATTTAATCATTTATTTATTCATTTAATCATTTAATTATTTATGCATTTAATCATTTATTTATTTATGCATTTAATCATTTATTTATTTATGCATTTAATCATTTATTTATTTATGCATTTAATCATTTATTTATTTATGCATTTAATCATTTATTTATTTATGCATTTAATCATTTATTTATTTATGCATTTAATCATTTAATTATTTATGCAGTTAATCATTTATTTATGCATTTAATCATTTATTTATTTATGCATTTAATCATTTATTTATTTATGCATTTAATCATTTAATTATTTATGCATTTAATCATTTATTTATTTATGCATTTAATCATTTAATTATTTATGCATTTAATCATTTTTTATTTATGCATTTAATCATTTATTTATTTATGCATTTAATCATTTAATTATTTATGCATTTAATCATTTATTTATTTATGCATTTAATCATTTAATTATTTATGCATTTAATCATTTATTTATTTATGCATTTAATCATTTATTTATTTATGCATTTAATCATTTATTTATTTATGCATTTAATCATTTAATTATTTATGCATTTAATCATTTATTTATTTATGCATTTAAACATTTATTTATTTATGCATTTAATCATTTATTTATTTATGCATTTAATCATTTAATTATTTAAGCATTTATTCATTTATTTATTTATGCATTTAATCATTTAATTATTTATGCATTTAATCATTTATTTATTTATGCATTTAATCATTTAATTATTTATGCATTTAATCATTTATTTATTTATGCATTTAATCATTTATTTATGCATTTAATCATTTAATTATTTATGCATTTAATCATTTATTTATTTATGCATTTAATCATTTATTTATTTATGCATTTAAACATTTATTTATTTATGCATTTAATCATTTATTTATGCATTTAATCATTTATTTATTTATGCATTTAATCATTTATTTATTTATGCATTTAATCATTTAATTATTTATGCATTTAATCATTTATTTATTTATGCATTTAAACATTTATTATTTATGCATTTAATCATTTATTTATTTATGCATTTAATCATTTAATTATTTAAGCATTTATTCATTTATTTATTTATGCATTTAATCATTTAATTATTTATGCATTTAATCATTTATTTATTTATGCATTTAATCATTTATTTATTTGTGCATTTAATCATTTATTTATTTATGCATTTAAACATTTATTTATTTATGCATTTAATCATTTATTTATTTATGCATTTAATCATTTAATTATTTATGCATTTAAACATTTATTTATTTATGCATTTAATCATTTATTTATTTATGCATTTAATCATTTAATTATTTATGCATTTAATCATTTAATTATTTATGCATTTAATCATTTTTTATTTATGCATTTAATCATTTATTTATTTATGCATTTAATCATTTAATTATTTATGCATTTAATCATTTATTTATTTATGCATTTAATCATTTATTTATTTATGCATTTAAACATTTATTTATTTATGCATTTAATCATTTATTTATTTATGCATTTAATCATTTAATTATTTAAGCATTTAATCATTTATTTATTTATGCATTTAATCATTTATTTATTTATGCATTTAATCATTTATTTATTTATGCATTTAATCATTTATTTATTTGTGCATTTAATCATTTATTTATTTATGCATTTAATCATTTATTTATTTATGCATTTAATCATTTAATTATTTAAGCATTTAATCATTTAAATATTTATGCATTTAATCATTTAATTATTTATTCATTTAATCATTTAATTATTTATGCATTTAAACATTTATTTATTTATGCATTTAATCATTTATTTATTTATGCATTTAATCATTTAATTATTTATGCATTTAAACATTTATTTATTTATGCATTTAATCATTTAATTATTTATGCATTTAATCATTTAAATATTTATGCATTTAATCATTTAATTATTTATGCATTTAATCATTTAATTATCTATGCATTTAATCATTTTTTATTTATGCATTTAATCATTAATTTATTTATGCATTTAATCATTTAATTATTTATGCCTTTAATCATTTATTTATTTATGCATTTAATCATTTATTTATTTATGCATTTAATCATTTAATTATTTATGCATTTAAACATTTATTTATTTATGCATTTAATCATTTAATTATTTATGCATTTAATCATTTAAATATTTATGCATTTAATCATTTAATTATTTATGCATTTAATCATTTAATTATCTATGCATTTAATCATTTTTTATTTATGCATTTAATCATTAATTTATTTATGCATTTAATCATTTAATTATTTATGCCTTTAATCATTTATTTATTTATGCATTTAATCATTTATTTATTTATGCATTTAATCATTTAATTATTTATGCATTTAAACATTTATTTATTTATGCATTTAATCATTTAATTATTTATGCATTTAATCATTTAAATATTTATGCATTTAATCATTTAATTATTTATGCATTTAATCATTTTTTTATTTATGCATTTAATCATTTATTTATTTATGCATTTAATCATTTAATTATTTATGCATTTAATCATTTATTTATTTATGCATTTAATCATTTATTTATTTATGCATTTAAACATTTATTTATTTATGCATTTAATCATTTATTTATTTATGCATTTAATCATTTAATTATTTAAGCATTTAATCATTTATTTATTTATGCATTTAATCATTTATTTATTTATGCATTTAATCATTTATTTATTTATGCATTTAATCATTTATTTATTTGTGCATTTAATCATTTATTTATTTATGCATTTAATCATTTATTTATTTATGCATTTAATCATTTAATTATTTAAGCATTTAATCATTTATTTATTTATGCATTTAATCATTTATTTATTTATGCATTTAATCATTTATTTATTTATGCATTTAATCATTTATTTATTTATGCATTTAATCATTTATTTATTTATGCATTTAATCATTTATTTATTTATGCATTTAATCATTTATTTATTTGTGCATTTAATCATTTATTTATTTATGCATTTAATCATTTATTTATTTATGCATTTAATCATTTAATTATTTAAGCATTTAATCATTTATTTATTTATGCATTTAATCATTTATTTATTTATGCATTTAATCATTTATTTATTTATGCATTTAATCATTTAAATATTTATGCATTTAATCATTTAATTATTTATTCATTTAATCATTTAATTATTTATGCATTTAAACATTTATTTATTTATGCATTTAATCATTTATTTATTTATGCATTTAATCATTTAATTATTTATGCATTTAAACATTTATTTATTTATGCATTTAATCATTTAATTATTTATGCATTTAATCATTTAAATATTTATGCATTTAATCATTTAATTATTTATGCATTTAATCATTTATTTATTTATGCATTTAATCATTTTTTATTTATGCATTTAATCATTAATTTATTTATGCATTTAATCATTTAATTATTTATGCCTTTAATCATTTATTTATTTATGCATTTAATCATTTATTTATTTATGCATTTAATCATTTAATTATTTAAGCATTTATTCATTAATTTATTTATGCATTTAATCATTTAATTATTTAAGCATTTAATCATTTATTTATTTATGCATTTAATCATTTAATTATTTATGCATTTAATCATTTAATTATTTATGCATTTAATCATTTAATTATTTATGCATTTAATCATTTAATTATTTATGCATTTAATCATTTAATTATTTATGCATTTAATCATTTAATTATTTATGCATTTAATCATTTATTTATTTATGCATTTAATCATTTATTTATTTATGCATTTAATCATTTATTTATTTATGTATTTAATCATTTAATTATGCATTAAAGTTATTTATGGATTTCTTTACTCATTTTAATTAATTGATAAGCTACATGTGCTGATATTCAGTAATGCAATGCATCATGATAATAAAATATATGCATGATAATGTTATTGTTAATTAAACTAAAGTCATGATGAAAATGACAAAGCATTTATTAATCTTAGAGTAGGTTAATTTATAAGTTTATTAACTCGTTAGATGTGCTTAAATTTTATGCCTAACCCATATATGCTTAATAACTCATTAAAATCTAATGATAGTTTTCAGTCACATGACCTGGCGGGCAAATCAATGGGTTGCAATGGCGGCTACTCTGGGATCTGCATAGAAATGCAGCACAATCTGCTCATATTTCAAGCTACCAATAATTGGATCACATATCAACCGAATAAAACAGAGATATGATCATAAACTGTAGGTTGTGGGCACTTATGATTGATATTCTGCTGTTTTTCAGTCATTTAAAAACTTCACGTCAGAGCTACAAGTCAGCCATGTATCATCAACATGTTGTTATGTGTTGTGATCGACAAAAATCAGGGTTATTCCAGTAAAATAATGGTTTTTAATGTTAAAACAATATTGTGTTGTCTAAAGATGAAGATACACATGTCTGAGAGCATGCACTTGTTTCCTAATTCATGCATTTTGACATTTTTATGACAGCATTCAGTGTTTTCCAGTGACATCTGATGATGCTATATTTCTGCAACATGACGTCTTATGTTGTCAACACTGTCCCAGGTCTACAGGACATCAATTATGCCTCAGATCTGCTGTTGATTCTGCTGCAAACACTTATTAGTGGCTGACGTGTGTGTGACTTAATGATCTGTTCTCTGTGTGTGTTTCAGAACATTCAGACAGAAACAAACCAGATCAACGCCATTCCAGGTAAGACACAAGAAAAAGCCTTTTAGATTGATCAACATGATCAGGAAAATATGTTTCACTCAGCTGCATCTGAAATCGCATACTTCCACACTATGACCTACTGACCTGCTACTATCAGCGAGATTCTGAAGTGTGCATCTGATGGACACTACAGTATTCCATGATGCACTATGAGAGAATTCATGAATGGGAGTGAATCAACACAGCTGACGTGGGTAGGTCACGTGCTGATGACAAAATGGTGGGTGTAGTACATCCAAGTTTCATTCATACTGTATAGAACGCGCTTTTCTAACGATCGAATAGTACGTTTAAATTCAAACACAGTACATATTGAGTAGTAGGCGATTTCGGACACCGCCACAGTGTTTTGCTGCTTATGTGCCCTCTGCGCCTTGCGTTTTAACTGTCTGCTGCACCTTGCGATTTTGCCATTGCGCTCTGCAGTTAAAGGGTCAACTCTGAGCGGGAAAAGTGCGACGCCAGTCAAGCATTTTCTCACTGTCCAATCAAATAAAGGCAGAGGTGGGGTTTCTATTGATGGACAGCTGTGTTTGTGTTGTCAAGATGACTACGGAGACTTTTAAAGATGGAGGAGAGACTAGCGGCCGCTATTTCAAGGTTTACCATAGTTCGGAAAAGTCAAGGTTTTAATTTATATTGTTTGTGTGGCATATGCAAGTTTTTAATGTGTTTTTTTAATGAGTAATGTTACAATCTTAAAGATGGTCAGTCAAGGGGAAGGAGAGTAACATTAATTTTGGGCGAGAAACAAAAGCATACACACAATATCAACAAGTAGAGGACAAAATACCAAGACTAACTAAATGCAATAAAGCAAGTTTATTTACAAAGGAAGTGATAATCAGTGTAAAAATATGTATATAGAAAGACAATAAATATTTACAAGAGTATATTGAAAATTACAGACAACAAACGGCACAGAAAATGTTCGAACTGGTAGATGGGAGCAGATTATTGAGCTGAATCTCGACTATAAAAATTAAATCACATTCAAATCACAATATCGCTCAAAAAAAATCGCAATTATATATTTTCCCCATATTGCACAGCCCAAACTATAGAAATAAATCAAACAAAACAAGCTAATCTATTGGCCCAACCTCCACCATAACTATCCAAAAGAAAAATACAGCAGTTATTGAAAAGCAAATCTTCACTAGCTGACCTACACTAATGTAAGAGAAAAACAACAGTACAGCGGGTGGAGCACGCCCCTTACCTAGTGTGTCTATCAAAAGTGATATTTAAAGCCTACGTGTGCACAATGTATGTCGCGCAGCATTCTTACCTGTCCCACTCTCCAACCTCAGATGCGCGTTACACTGATGGTAGACAAATGGAGAATAGACAAATAACAGCGGACATATACCAGACTGTAACACACACTGAAAACAGATTGCAAATTCACTGACACACAACACAGAAATTCAAGTGACCCAGGCCTGCGAGTATCGTCCTGTCACCACTTTTATGCCACGGTGGCAGCGGCTGGATTGGAGAGCGTGTGATGATGTCAGCAGGGGACACGGCAAACAGCTGGGCAGCGGTAGCCAATCAGAGCCACTGTGTGGATTGAAATGGTAGAGAAGAGAGAGAAAGAAACTAGTGAAAGAAAAATAATAATAATAATCACACAACACGTTAATGTAACACAAACTTATTTAGTTTTTTAGGCCAACAGTATCCATTTATTCAGTTTCCTTCAGCCTAGTCTCTTTATTCATCAGGGGTCGCCACAGCGGAATGAACCGCCAACTTATCCAGTATATGTTTTACACAGCCGATGCCTATCCATACACACTCATTCACACACACACTCATACACTACGGCCAATGTAGTTGATCAGTTCCCCTATAGCGCATGTGTTTGGACTGTGGGGGAAACCGGAGCACCCGGAGGAAACCCACACCAACACGGGGAGAACATGCAAACTCCACACAGAAACACCAACTGACCCAGCCGAGATCCGAACCAGAAACCTTCTTGCTGTGAGGCCACAGTGCTAACCACTGAGCCACCGTGTCACCCCAGGCCACCAGCATCTTCAGCAGAAAAAGCCTCTCCACCTTCAAGGCTGCTGGTCAGCCTACAATTCAGCAAACACCTGAAAAACAAACCTCTTCAACACCGACATCCAGCATGCTGTAGAGCTGAACAGCGCAGTGGCTTTACTGGATATCCACAGAACAGAATGATCTGCAAAGATGCCTCCGTACAGAAATCAGTGTTTCTGAAGCTAATGATGACAGCAGACAGCACATATTTAGCCTGACATGTTTACTGCTCCAAAATGTTTTAAATGTTTCTTAAAATGAAATATATTGAGTTCAATAAAGGAAAAAGATGTGGTTTTACTCAGACATTTAATTAGAACTCATTATAGAGCAGTCATCACAATACTGATAGTGACGTTTTTATCCAAGGTTATCAAACCGTCAGAATCTTTTTGACCTTATTATTTGCGTAGGAGCGGGAGCAGCGGTTTAAATATTTTGGGCTGGAGACTTCCAGTCTCATTGACTTCCATTCACTTTTAGACATTAAAGAAAAGCTCGTTACGCTGCTTAATGTTTTAAACTGATGGTTGCTTATTATATTATTCTGCTTTGTCTGTAACGTCATGCACACACTTGTTTGTAGAGCGAGTAGTTTAACTGTTTTCTGCTGTTTATTGATCCTAGTCATTTCTCCCAAAGGAAACTGAATCTGAAGTACTGAAACAATCGCAAAACCAAGCGCGCTTCCGCATCGCAGAATAAGGTCAATACAGGCCCGAGCCTAAGGTTGCCTAGCGACATAGGAAGTGCAGTGTCATGCACCTCGCATTCTCAGAATGTAAAGTTGCGTTCGATGTGATTGGCCCTTATGTGAAGTCTTACAGCAAAACGGCAAAAACAGGAGGTGCAGCAGCCGGTTAAAATATGAGGCGTACAGGGCACAGAAGCAGCAGAACACCATTAGAAAACCAGTCAAAAAGGCACTCTCATCGCAAACAATGCATTCAGTGTGATCAACAACCATTAATATATGAAGAGTTCAGATGTAAAACCCTCTAAATCCATCAGACCTCGTCTTGTAAATGAGCATTTTCTATCAGGCTCCTCTGATTCCGTTCAGAAGTTTCATTTTATACATAATGATAAGGTTATTAGCTGCTAAATAAAATAGCTTTTTTTTTTTTCAAAAATGTCACTTTAGTCAAATGGCAGGTCTTTGGTTTTTAACAAGGTAGATTTTCTTTTGCATCAAAACTAGCTGAATCCACGTCTGCTTTTTATGCAAAAACCTCTAAATCCACCTATTGAGACAAGACAGTGTAATTAATTGAAAATGAAGATGCCATTAGAAGTTATTTTACCAAACATAAAACACATTACACAAACCACCTACAATTTCAAGAGTTCCTACTTAGATATGCTTGGCATTTAAAGCAGGTTTGGCATGCTGTCCCAGGAGAGAACCCTGAACTCAGAGATATTTGAGCCTAGGACTCCCGCCCGGTCAATAAGCATATCAGGAGATCTGAGATCAGGAAGGTCTCGAAAAGGAGGAGATGGGGTGGAAGGGGGGATTCTTCCAAACAAAGATAGAGCAGTAGGAAGAAAATGATCCATTTATAGTAAACTAGGATCACTCTGATTGGATTATTACTGATTACAGATGAGTGGCCAGACGAGCTCAATCATATCACGTGCTCCTCTCGAAATTAGTTTATGAAACTTCACTTAAAATGTATAAATCTGTCAAGTAAGTGGTGGTTCATTCCACTGTGATAAACCAGGGAAAAAGCAGAAGGAAAATGAATGAAGTCTGTCAAGTAAGTGCATTAATCAATAACATTAAAACTGACATTAATTAAATCTCAACAATCTGTTGTCATTTCTGATATTTGGGATTCAGATTTAATGTAAGTAGAGCAATGTGAACACTGTAAACATTGTATATTAAACTTGGTAGATTCAAATAATGCAGTTTAAAAACATTGTGAAACATCAATATCTGTGCATCGTCCATTAATATAAAAAGCTTATCAGATGTATAGGTATTGTGAGGTAATATAAATAATGTACAGTTTTATACAGTACATTTATCTCTAAAGAATAGCTTACATTAGCCAATAAAACACAGGGTAGGCGTACTGGGCAAAAAAGAGGATGTCTCTCAGACAATTTTAGAAGCTGTCGTTCATTCATTCTCACCATACTCAAGGTCTTGGTCTCTTGTTTATCCTCAAGGCATCCAGGTGGGATAAAAGAAAAGCTTCTTAACTGTGTCTTTCGTGAAATGCAGTTGCCGTTTAATCTATAGTAAACTCATTCAAAGTAGCGTCGCTGCGCAAAAACACATTATGAATGCATGCTACACTTCTGACAGTACAGTGTGTTTTCTTGTTCTTATAATGCACAGAGTTTTGAGGGAAGGGACGATTTTATTTGGCATTCACTGACAGTCGGACCGCTTCATCCAGTTCATCAAACTCCATTTTTGAAAATAGAAAGTGGAATAAAACAGTCTCCTCATAAAGCCGGCGTATCAGTGCGCTGCTACATTGAACACATATGATACGATTCGCCCCTTCTGATTGGTTCTCGGGATATAGCGGCTTTTGCAAACAAACTGTTATTTCTGAATGTGATGACGCTGCGATTTAGATGATTAGAATGATGGTGTTCTACGTGCCTAAAGCATTTTATATATATATGCACACACACAGTTGAAGTCAGAAATATTAGGATAGCAGTTTTATCTTTGTCATGATGACAGTAAATAATATTAGACTAGATATTCTTCAAGACACTAGTATTCAGCTTAAAGTGACACTTAAAGGCTCAATTAGGTTAATTAAGGTAAATTTAGTGTAATTAGGCAAGTTATTGTGTAATGATGGTTTGTTCTGTAGACTATCGAAAATATATAGCTTAAAAGGGTTCATAATATTGACCTTAAAATGAGTTTAAAATTATTAAAAACTGCTTTTATTCTAGCTGAAATAAAACAAATAAGACTTTCTCCAGAAGAACAAATATTATCAGACATACTGTGAAAAATTCCTGAATCTGTTCAACATCATTTGGGAAATACTTGATAAAGAAAAAAAATTCAATGGGGGCTAATAATTCTGACTTCAGCTGTATATAGCAAACTTCTACCCACTAAATTTCCCGTGTCAGCTTTTTGGTGGTACTAAAATTTATTTTATTATGGGATGTAAACTAAGAATTATGGGATATAAATTTAATATTGGGCTCCACGGTAGCACGATTGCCTCACAGCAAGAAGGTCACTGGTTTGAGTCTCGGCTGGGTCAGTTGGTGTTTCTGTGTGGAGTTTGCATGTTCTCCGTGTTGGCGTGGGTTTCCTTCGGGTGCTCCTGTTTCCCCCACAGTCCAAACACATGCGCTATAGGGGAACCGATGAACTAAACTGTCCATAGTGTGTGTGTGTGTGTGAGAGAGAATGAGTGTGTATGGGTGTTTCCCAGTGATGGGTTGCAGCTGGAAGGGCATCCGCTGCATAAAACATATGCTGGATAAGTTGGCAGTTCATTCGGCGGTACATTCATAAATGCAGAATGTAAACTAAGTATTAAAAGATATAAACTTGAAATTATGGGGTGTAAACTCAGTATTATGGGATGTAAATTTAGTATTATGGGATGTAAACTCATAAATGCAGGATGTAAACTCAGTATTATGGGATGTAAACAGTATTATTTGATGTAATTTCAGTATTATGGGATGTAAACTCAATTTTATGGGACGAAAACCCAGAATTATGCACTCTCAGAAATAAAGGCACGCGAGCTGTCACTGGGGTGGCACCTTTTCGAAAGATACAAATTTGTATCTAAAAGGTCTATATTGATACCTCAAGGGTACATATTAGTACCTAAAAAGTACAAAAGTGTTCCTCCTAAAATGTTTAGGGACTAATATATACTGTTGAGGTAGCAATATGGACCCTTCAAGTACAAATGTGTACCTTTTGAAAAGGTACCACCCCAGAGACAGCTCGCGTACCTTTATTTCTGAGAGTGTGGGATGTAAACTTAGAATTATGGGACGCAACCTCATTATTATGGGATGTAAACGAGGACTGTGCGATTTTAATTGAAATCCAATCGCAATCAAAATTTGAAATGTTGTAATATGAAATATGTATGTATTATTTAACTTCCCCCGCCCAGAGCAAATGCATGACTGTCATCTGTGTGTGACAGTCTTACATGCCAATTCAGTGAGCACACTTTCGTTCTGCCCAATCAAAATTGCAGAACTAAACTATGTGGAACGCCCACAATACAAACAAACAGGAAAGCACAGACAAGTGGGATAATGGTGTCTGCTGCTTCAGAAGCATTAATAGACAAATTAATAACAAAGATCAACAGCATTGGTAATATGGGAATATTTTGGCTTCAAAGTCACAGACACCGAAAAAAATAGGTAAGTTTTAGGAGCTGTGGCAGAGTCGTTGCCACGATGTAAAGATTATTGAGCTGAATCTCAACTATAAAAATTAAATCACATTCAAATCACAATATCTCTCAAAAAAATCGCAATTATATATTTTCCCCAAACTGCACAGCCCTAATATAAACTCAGAATTGTGGGATGTTAACTTAGTATTATGGGATGTAAAATCCAAAGTCTGGGCGGAAACATTTGCTGATCCCTTTTCGCTGACAGACCCAGCTCTTTCACAGAAGTGCAGTGTGACTCAGTTAGGGTGTCTAGAAACCGGTTTATTTCTGCTCCGATGACTGAGAAGCTTTCATTTCACATCTGAACGTCTCCCAGCGTAACTCTGCACTAACGCAGCACTTCTCAGTACTAGAAATACCTGTTGGGTCACGTCAGGAACACGCGATCAACACGCTTCCTCTGGACTCTCTGAATGTGAATGTGACGTCACAGCAGACTCATGTTTACTGCAGCAACACAACAACACTGTTCTGGAGGAACTGTAAATCATTACTCGTCTCCTCTGCTAGTATTTGCATGTGTGTTTGATGAACATTAGTGTGTGTGTGTGTGTGTGTGTGTGTGTGTGTGTGTGTGTGTGTGTGTGTGTGTGTGTGTGTGTGTGTGTGTGTGTGTGTGTGTGTGTCGGAGTGTGGGTGTGGTGTGGTTTCTGTTGTGTATCTGTGAGTAAAATGTGTTTCCAGTCATGTCACTGGAACACAGTCAGGAAAAGAATGTTTATGGTGGCTGAATGACTGGAAACAGGCTGTGTTTCCATCCAAAAATGTGAATTAGATTTATGCTCAAAACTGGAATATTGCGTAAAACATTAGTGAGTAAAGCAGCGTTTACAGTGGATGAGAAACAGGAGAAAATGACCTCCTCAGCTCCTGCTAAACATGCACAGATATCACTGAGAGAAGTGGACTGTGCTGCACTGTTGGGATTCTCCACTGTGGTGTTTGTTCTCCTCTAATAAATGACCAAGAAGACCAGAAGACCAAACACAGTGAATGCGGTGGCTTTCAGAGGTGTGAGATGGCAGAGCAGACAGATGCTCAAGACAGTTCTGGAGGGAATAATAGTAGAATAATAATAATACTGAAGCACTGTGATGATGGACATGTGAACATTTCAGATCTGCAACACTCCCTGACAAAAGTCTTGTGGCCTAGCCAAGTTTTAGGAACACAGATAATAACTGGACTTCTAGTTGATCATTTGGTATCAGAAGTGTCTTATATGAGAGGTAAAGGCCTCTAGATGAGGCTTATCTGAGCACAATATAATCTGATCATGCCTTGATTATGAATGATTTGATTAGGACAGTAAGGTCTGACTCTGCTTAGACTAAAGTCTGCTCACTGAACCTTCAATAATGTCCAGTATAGAATATGTGCTCATGCTGCAGTGGAAACAGAATGAATATTGTGTCTGACTCCATCATGAGCTTGGAGGACTGCATCCATACATCTCTGACATGACTCAAATCACTGATTAATAAAGTCATCTGGAATGGTGAAGAAAGCCTTCTTGCAGGACTCCCAGAGTTCATCAAGAGTCTTTGTGTTCATCTTCAACGCCTCCTCCTTCATCTTACCCCAGACATGCTCAATAATGTTCATGTCTGGTTACTGGGCTGGCCAATCCTGGAGCACTCTTTGCTTTCAGGAGCTTTGATGTGGAGGCTGAAGTATGAGAAGGAGCGCTATCCTGCTGGAGAATTTGCCCTCTCCTGTGGTTTGTAATGTAATGGGCAGCACAAATGTCTTGATACCTCAGGCTGTTGATGTTGATCATCCACTCTGCAGATCTCTCACATGCCCACATACTGAATATAACCCCAAACCATGATTTCTCCTTCACCAAACTTGACTGATTTCTGTGAGAATCTTGGCTCCATGCTGGTTCCAGTAGGTCTTCTGCAGTATTGGTGATGATTGGGATACAGATCAACAGATGATTCAGCAGAGAAATCCACCTTCTGACACTTTTACACATCATCAACTAGAGGTCGAGTTATTATATGCTGCTCCTACAACTGAGATCAACAACAAGACTTTTGTCAGGTGGTGTGAAGCTGCAAACGCCATAAATGCAAAGTTCCTGAAACACACATTTATATCTGGCCGAATCTGTCACTGAAGCGCAGACTTTACTCACTAAATCTGTTTACAGCTGAGGGTATGCGCTGTGTAAAACATATGCTGGAGTAGTTGGCGGTTCATTCCGCTGTGGCGACCCCTGATGAGTAAAGGGACTCAGTTGAAGTAAAACGAACGAACAAATATTTCTAATTGGTGTTTTGTGTTTGTCCTGCAGCCAGGGGGCGCTGTCCTCCATCAGAGCTGTCATCAAACGCAGTAAGTCTGTTACTTCTGTCCTGCGCTGCTTCATTTGGTGTGTTTTGTTGCCTGTGTCAGATGTTTGCATGTGAGTTTGTCTTTTGTGTTTGTGTTTTTTGGTGGAAACTGTGCAGCATCTGCCAGAACGAGCTCTCAGAGCGACCATCAGCGAGAACGCAGGTCAGTTCAGAGCGCTTTACTCCACGATTTATCTTTCTTTCTGTTATTTATGTGTGTTAAATTAATGGATTTTTACTGTGATTATTATCTTTTGTCTAACAGTCCTGTCTTGTATCTAAAATTTAGGTGTCACTTTATTTTGGTGGTCCCTTTAATGCATTTAGTTGAATTTAAGTTACATTGTGCTAACATGCCAACTAATATATCTCATTAGATTATAAGTAGGCTGTTACTCTGGGGTTAAGGTTAGGGTTAGTGTAAGTTGATGTGTACTTGCAAAGTTTCTTACAGTTAGTTAAATGTCTGTAGATGGAGCAGTATCAGCAAAAATTAAGCAGACTACTAAAACTCAAATGAGGAGTAATTGGCATGTAGCACTGCAACTTTTAGTCAACAAAATGTGCAATAGGGAGCATGAAAATAAAGTCTGACCACATTTGAAGCTCCGTCTTTTTGGTAAACACACAGACATATATGACTAAAATCAGAATTATTGCCCTCCTGTGAATTGATTTTTCTTTGTCAAATATCTCCCAGATGATGTTTCTCAGATTGAGGAATTTCTCACAGTATTTCCTCTAATATTATTTCTTCTGGAGAAAGTCTGATTTGTTTTATTTCAGCTAGAATAAAAGCAGTTTTTAATTGTTTTGAAGCCATTTTAAGGTCAATATTATTAGCCCCTTTAAGCTATATTAGTGTTGGATTGTCTCCAGAATAAACCACTGTTATACAATGACTTGCCTAATTACTAGGTCCACACGGAATCTGTGCACGCAGAAATCTGCAGATTTTTAGCCCATCATCAAGTCCATTTAATTACCTGTGTAAATGTGTGTTAATTTATATTTATTAATTTTTAAAAATGTGGCGACACGGTGGTGCAGTAGGTCGTGCTGTCGCCTCACAGCAAGAAGGTCACCGGTTGAAGTCTCGGCTGGGTCAGTTGGTGTTTCTGTGTGGAGTTTGCATGTTCTCTGCGCGTTCGCGTGGGTTTCCTCCGGGTGCTCCGGTTACCCCCACTGTCCAAAGACATGTGGTACACGTGAATTAGGTAGGCTAAATTGTACGTAGTGTATGAGTGTGAATGAGTGTTTCCCAGTGATGGGTTGCAGCTGGAAGTGCATCCGCTGCGTAAAACATATGCTGGATAAGTTGGTGGTTCATTCAATCCCTGATTAATAAAGGGACTAAGCCGAAAAGTAAATGAATGAATGAATGAATGAATGAATTTTAAAAAATATTTTCAGTAAGTTTATTGACTAATATGCAGATTTTCATATGATTCATTTACAATACAATTTGTAAAGTAATATTTTCTGTCTTTTAGTAGATCTAATATATGAGAAACTTGCTTTGATTACCAAATAAGTGCATCTAATTGAATTGGCATTGTAAACTATAAATAAAAGTTAAAAACATTTTTTTTAATGTTTTTAGTTATGATACTCCCAAAAATCATTCCACATAAATCTGCGGATTTTTTACAAAATTCTGCGCAGAGATAGCAAAAAATGTCCGCAGATTCTGTCTGGCCCTACTAATTACCCTAACTTTACCCTAATTACCCTAGTTAAGCCTTTAAATGTCACTTTAAACTGTATAGAAGTCTTGAAGAATATCTAGTCTAATATTATTTACTGTCATCATGACAAAGAGAAAATAAATCAGTTATTAGAGATGAGTTATTAACACTATTATGATTAGAGATGTGTTGAGAAAAATCTTCTCTCCGTTAAACAGAAATTGAGGAATAAAATATACTAGGAGGTCTAATAATTCTGACTTCAAGTGTCTATACACACATGCACACAGTAGGCCTTCGTACACCCAGTGCAATAAGGAGCAAGACGTGTTTGGCATGAGTTTTTGCTATTTTCAGACCAGCGCAACAGTAATCTTCACGTTTTGCGCCACGTTGTTGAAATAACAAATCCATTTGTGCTGCTTTGTGGACTCATGGGTGTTCCGGTCTATAAAGGAGGTGTGTTAAGGCGCAATGTTGCTGCGTTGCTTTTTTGAGGAACTGAGCTATTGACCAAGTAATAGCTGCTCTAAAGTCCAGTAGAGCGCGTTAGTGATGCACCTATACAGGTCCAAACACTCACACACTGCTGAATACACACAGGATGATCAGCAACACACAAATATCTTTACAGATGAAAACAATTAAAGGATTAAAATGATCCAGAAATGATGATTTCTCCATCAATATAAACACCACTGCCTCCATGCCTTCTTCACCTCGGGGGGCTTTTTCAGTTTATTCATGACCATCTGCATCTGTATAATGTTATTATTATTAGCAGTATTATTGATTATATGCAGATTTATATCTGTTTTAATAAACACAAGTGTAGATTTGTCCAGCTGTGGGGTTTTGGAGACGTCTGCATCACTATATGGGGCATCAGAACAGGACGTGTGTTTGGATATAACTCGGTTTTCTGACCACACTTCATTATTATTGTTCATTTATTCCTTTGCTGGAGATTAGAACTGAATTTAGAAATAGTTTTGAAGCAAATCTTTGAGCTTAACAAAGGAAATTAAATACGTGGGCTAATGGATGTGTTCAGTGGAGTGAGTTTCCACCGTTTCCTTACTCCACCAAAGTAAAGGAGTAAAGTAAGGAATAAAAGTAAAGTAAAGAGGCTGAATGGAGGAGGCTCGTTCTTTATCCTCGCGCTGCAGATGCTCAGTTTAACTGTTTTCTCGCTCAGTGAAGCGTTCAGTTTTTACACTTACTGAGTCCACCATGTAAATAGCAAATGCGTCATGGTGTGACGCAACTGACTCTTAAAGGGAATGAGAGACGAGACTCTGATTGGTTTATGCTCAAAACACACCCAGAACTCATAAGGAGAATAAGCACAGCCCTGTTAGACCATGCACCAGGGCGCAGAGCATATTTATCCATCCTTAAAATAGCAAAAGTGGATTCGGACACACCCCTAATGCTTTTGCGCCTTGAGCTTTAGACTTTGCGCCTAGTAAGTCTAAAAATAGAAATAGAGCCAAATATCCCTCAATATTTTTATCGTTCCAAATATAGCAAAATCAGTAACACAATAAATAAATAAAATGGCAGAATTAAGATGAAAAAGAAAAATATAAAAGTAAACATAAATTAAAATATGAATAAAAACACATAACACAGAAAACACAGAAACAACATTTAGTAAGAACTGGAAGCAGGTTATTTACATTTAACTTATGCTGTAATCGACTGCTAAAAGAGGTTATTAACTAGACTGTTATTAATAAATAAAATTAACCGACTTATTGTCCAATCACAGGCGTCCAGAAATCACCATCCTCTCTGCTGAGCCGCTGCCGACCAATAGCTGGTTCCCGGGGGCTTCTGGAGGGTTTCCTCCAGCCCCGCCCCCTGCCCCGCCCACATGGGCTGCTGGCTCTGCAACAGTGCAGGTGGGTGGAGCTTAAAGGAGACCTATTATACAAAACTCACTTCTATAAGGGGTTTAAACCCAGTTGTGTGTGTGTGTGTGTGTGTGTGTGTGTGTCAGCAGTGTGTGGATATCTCCAGCAGACTCTAATGATCAACATGAATGAATTGTGTTTATTATAATCAGACTTGATGAATGACACACTTTGATTGACATTCTCCATTTGTACGTGTCATCAGAGGGGGAAAGCACCGCCCACTAGTGCCCATCTCTCCATCTCATTAGCATAAACAGCAGCCCTGAGTGAGAAGCAGCCGTCTGTCCATTAGCCATTAGAGTGTTTGAGCTGCTGAAGATAATGTCAGCATAGACTAAGAGGATTATAGATGTGGAGTTTTAGATGAAGCAGCGACAGGAGCGACATAGACTGACAGAAGCATGAACACACACTCACACTGAAGCACACATGCACACCTGACCAGCACTGACAACACACACACTGCTGCTTCACATCTGTCACTATGATGATGTAGCTCCGCCCTCTTCTGAAAAGAGCACAATCTCATTTGCATTTAAAGTGACAGTCACCAAAACGCCACGATTAGGATCAAAGCCTGAAAGGGTCAGTTTCAGAGAGCTGGAGAACATCATCTGTGTGCTGTTTTCAGTTCAAACTCAAACACACACACACACTCTGACAGCAGACTGCAGCTCATTTTGATTGATTGACAGCTCTGGCTCCTCCTCCTCCTCCACAGCTCCCGCCTCCCTCCTATGAGCAGGTGATCAGAGAGAAGAGCCGAGAGCAAAATATTCAGCCTCCAATACCATCATCTTCATCTCCAATATCTCCACCGTCTTCATCTCCATCATCTGCTCGTCTCTCCACCTCCAGCATCGCCACACAGACGGACACGCTCTCCCACGGCCCACAATCCTCTGCTGCTCGACCAGGTGAGAGGACAAATCAGAAATACAGGCAAAATACTACAGTTAAAATCCTGTGCTGTAGCCCCTTTTGGGTTAAAAATGAAATAAGTAGTGCTGTGCAAAGATTAATAATGAAATGAGTGTGTTTTATATATTTGTATTATGTACATGTGATAAAGACACATACATAAAAACAAAACTGCACAAATGCATAGATACAGGCCTGGCGCCAGGATGTCATAACCGAGGGGGCGTTTTTAATCCCATAGGGGGGCACTAGACCTAGTGATTGATTTTGGTCCCTCTTGTTCCATTCATTTAGGGTATTCATTCACTTATTTATTACTTTGCATTACGGCCTAAGTTACTGAGATAAGGCAGTAATATACTTTTTAAAGTAATAATAATATGCACAGTTTCACTATTACTGATTATCAGTGACGGTAATGTATTTGTATATGTATATGTGTATGTATGTATGTATGTATGTATGTATGTATATATATATATGTATGTATATGTATATATATGTGTGTGTGTGTGTGTGTGTATATATAGATGTATGTATGTATATATATATATATATAGATATATGCATGTATGTATATATAGTTGTATATGTGTGTATATATATATATATATATATATATATATATATATATATATATATATATATATATATATATATATATATATATATATATATATACATGTGTGTGTGTGTGTGTGTGTATGTTTATATATATATATATACATATATATATATATATATATATATATATATATATATATATATATATATATATATATATATATATATATATATACAGTATATGTATATGTGTGTGTGTGTGTGTATACTGTATAAGTAATCTTCTCAAATAAAATGTATCACATCTTTCACAAAAATAGGTCACAGCACAACAAATTACCACTAATACCAATTAGCAATAATAGTAATTATTTTTACATTATTGCAAAATTAATTACATTTATATTAGATTCAAACAAATTTATTACAATTCTAACAATCATACATATAATAAAAATACACTTTTTTTCCTGCAGTTCGCAGACCTCCCAAACCGCCACGTCCCTCACCGCCCGTAAAAAATCGAGACTCTCTGCATGAACAGTGTGGTGGTCAGACCGACTTTGATGATGTCATTGATGATGTCACTTCCACAACCCCCGCCCCCACAGACCTCACCCTCATAGACTCCGCCTCCACATTCCCCGCTTTCATAGACTCCGCCTCCTCTCCGATGGATGAGCTCATGAAATCACATCCTCGTCCCAGACCTCGGCCGCGCTCCAGCATAATTCAACCCGAAGCTACAATTCAACCAATGACAAGAGAGGTGAAAGTTCAAACTCTGGTGCGTCTGAAAGATGACACAGCCGAAAACGTGTTTGCCGGATTTGACGACACTCCCTCTAATATTTCCAGCAAATATCTGGATGATCTGATGGAGGTGTTCAGTCCTGACGAAGCTCCGCAGAGCCAGACTGTTGATGGAGAAGAAAATATGAAACCATCTGAAAGCAGACCTCAGCCTCGACCCAGAACTCTGAAATCCAAAACACAGATTACAGCCAAACCTTCAGTCTTTGAGGTGTTTGACGGCGGAGATCCTGAAGTCCAGCAGAATCACTTCAGAAGTCCACCAGTGCCGGCACCGAGACCACTTCTGAACAAACCAGCACAAGGTTATTATTGTTTTGCCTTTACAATTTTAAAAACATAAAAATTTTGTTACTATATATAATGTATTTTAAAATTTGCTATAGATTTCACTTAGTATTAGTTTGTTTCGTTAATGATTTTGTTAATATGTTTTTATATGGTGGATGCATTTTAATTTAGTTTTTATATATTTAGTTGTAGAAAACACTCCTCCAGGCCAGCAGGGGGCAGCACTATATATACTACACTATATATAGATTTTACTTCCATTTTAGTTTGTTTCGGTAATGGTTTTGTTAGTTTAATTTATATTAAATGTTTTCGACAGATTTCTATGTAGTTTATATAATTAGTTTTAGAAAATGCTCTTCCAGGCCAGCAGGGGGCTGCACTATATATATATATATTTCTATTTAGTTTTTATATATTTAGTTGTAGAAAACACTCCTCCAGGCCAGCAGGGGGCAGCACTATATATACTACTTCACCATAGAACATTTCAATACTATTTTGAAATTTTCTGTAGATTTCACTTTCGTTTTAGTTTATTTTGTTAATGATTTTGTATAGTTTTCATGTTGTGGACATATTCTTATTTAATTTTAGAAAACACTCCTCCAGGCCAGCAGGGGGCAGCACTCATGGCCAGTTTATCTGAGAGAAGAAACTCAGACGATCTGCTGCTTCTGAACAAACAAGGTTATTGTTCTGTATTCATACATTTAGAAAACATTCGATATTTTGATACTATATAATGTATATATAGAGTATTTTGATACTAATGTTTAATATTTAATTTTGCTGTAGAATTCACTTTAGTTTTAGTTTGTTTCGTTAATGGTTTCGTTAGTTTTAGTTTAGCTTTTTTTGTTGTGGATATAATTTAGTTTAGTTTTTATATATTTAGTTGTAGAAGACACTCCTTTCAGCCTGTAGAGGGCAGCACTATATATACTACATCACCATAGAATATCTCAATACTATTTTTAGATTTGTTGTAGATTTTACTTTCGTTTTAGTTTGTTTTGTTATTGATTTTTTTTTTTTGTTTATTTTAGTTTTCATTTTGTGGACACATTTTTATTTAGTTTTAGAAAACACTCCTCCAGGCTAACAGGGGGCAGTGCTATACTGTATATACTACTCCACCATAGAATATTTCGATACTGTATTTACATTTTCTGTAGATTTCACTTTTGTTTTAGTTTGTTTCGTTAATGATTTTGTTAGTTTTAGTTTAGTGTTTATGTTGTGGACACAAATTTTATTAATTTTTATCTATTTAGTTTTTGAAAACATTCCTCCAGGCCAGCAGGGGGCAGCACTGATGGCCAGCTTATCCGAGAGAAGAAACTCAGATGATCTGCTGCTTCTAAACGAACACCAGAGTCCAGCACAAGGTTACTATTGTTTTGCATTATTACATTATTACAAAAACGTAATATATATATATATATATATATATATATATATATATATATATATATATATATATATATATATAGAGAGAGAGAGAGAGAGAGAGAGAGAGAGAGAGAGAGAGAGAGAGAGAGAGAGAGAGTATTTCGATACATTTTTACAAATTTTGCTGTATATTTCACTTTCGTTTTCGTTTGTTTCGTTAATGATTTTGTTCGTTTTAGTTTAGATTTTATGTTGTGGGCACATTTCTATGTAGTTTTTATATATTTAGTTTTAGAAAACATTCCTCCAGGTCTGCAGAGGGCAGCACTACATACACTACTTCATCACTGTATATAGAATATTTTGATAGTTTTTGTAAATTTGCTGTCCTTTTCAGTTTGTTTTATTAATGGTTTTGTTCATTTTTAGTTTTTATGTTGTGGACGCATTTCTATTTAGTTTTTATATGTTTGTATATATATATATATATTTAGTTTTAAAAAACACTCCTCCAGGCCAGCAGGGGGCAGAACTGATGGCCAGTTTATCTAAAAGAAGAAACTCAGACGATCTGCTGCTTCTGAACAAACACAAGAGTCCAGCACAAGGTTATTAGCATTTTGCATTTTTACATTTCGAAAACTTACGAAATTCCGATTCTATATATAGTATATATTGAGTATTTCAATGTATTTAAATTAGTTTTTATTTCGGAATTCGTTTTTGTTTAATTAAATTTTGTGGACACATTTTTATTTAGCTTTTACATATTTGATTTGGGGGGGGATGGGGGGGGCACGGTGGCTCAGTATTTAGCACTATGACCTCACAGCAAGAAGGTCGCCGGTTCGAGTCCTGGCTGGGTCAGTAGATGTTTCTGTGTGGAGTTTGCATGCACTATGCGCTAAAAGGGAATTGATTAACTATTAGGTCGTAGTGTATGAGTGTGTGTGAGAAGGAGTGTGTATGGGTGTTTTCCAGTACTGGGTTGCAGCTGGAAGGGCATCCGCTGTATAAAACATATGCTGGAATAGTTGGCGGTTCATTGCGCTGTGGCGACCCCTGATGAATAAATGGTCTAAGCCGAAGGAAAACGAGTAAATATTTAATTTGGCTTTTAGTTTCAGTAATAGTAGTTTCTCAGAGTGAACAGAACACATTCAGTTTGCACAGTTTACATTCACTCTTCTGCAAACTTCTTAGTGATAAAGATAAAATGTATAGTTTGAACCACACAAATGCAACAAATAAAATTTAAATAATGAAGAATTCAGACAGTCTTCTTTGTAATAAAGATCATTCTGTGTATGTAGTTAAGAATAATGTATGTAGAATAAATAAACGTTAGAATGTTTTATGCTCGTATAGAAACGATGTTTTGTAAATAATAATCCTGCTCTTGACTGATGTGTTTGTGTGTAATAGCGCCATCTACAGGTGATTCTTTAAACTGCCGCAGGTCAGAATTTTTCACCACAAATATGAGAGCTTATTATTTACAAAGTCTCTTTAAGGCAAGTCATTTCACCCAGAAGCCACCTCTGAAACATCTCTCGGGCAGTATGCTCGGGCATTCTGTTTGAATGGGGAAACAACAAATTCTCCAAAACTACTTGCCAAGCTTACGATTATATTTTATATTATGAATAACCAATAAAATTATACAGCAACTGTCTGTTTAGTTTCATTTCTAAATGTTCGTATCACACAAAATCTGTATAAACTTACGTCTGGTCTGAGCCCCTCCGCTGGAGAAATGTCATTCTATAACGATCGCTGATTGGCTCATGCACTAGAAGGCGGGCTTTATTCACCACAAGTGATCGCTGATTGGCTCCTGTACTCAAAGGCGGGGCTTCATTTGCCATATTAACAGTTACACTTTATTACCATATTGACTATAGTCTTTGTTATTTATTGTTTATTTAATTATTATTTTACTTCTGTTAGCTTTTCTGTTACTGTTGTTAGTTTAGGTTTTAGTTTTTCATTTATTGTGAATATCTTACATTTTAATGTTTTTTTCACCAATAGTTTTAGTTTTCGTTTACTAAAATAACCTTGATCCAGCAGACTCCAGACCTGAAAACACTCCTCCAGGCCAGCAGAGGGCAGCACTGATGTCCAGTTCATCCGAGAGAAGAAATGGCAATGAAAAGGCTGCAAACGCTCCAGCGAAGACGCCGACTGACAGAAATCCTGGAAAACGTGAGTGTTTAAAATTATAGTTCACTTAAATGACAATTACTTTGATAATCAGTGTATATGACTTTTTTCTGTCAGACGAACACAGTCATCATAGTTTTCTGTTTGCTGTATAATAATGTTAAAGAGTAGCAGCCCTTTATTGAAACCTTTAAAAGTGCGTAAATATGTCGTCAAACTTCTACATACGCCACTAGGGGCAAAAGGAAAACTTCACTTTCTAGGAAATACAGTTAAACAGTTGCATTTTCTGAATCAAATCAGCTGATCTGAGCATCTGACAGGAGCACTGTTAGCTTAGCTTAGCATAGATCATTGAATCGGATTAGACCATTAGCACCTTATAAAAGGTTTTCTATAATTTTCTTGTTTAAAGCTTGACTATTCTATAGTTTCATCATGTTTTAAGACAGAAACTCCATAAATGACAGAAACTCCATTTGTTAAACTCCATAAACGTCATAAAACTCAATTAAACCTGTTTGAGTTCAACAGAAGAAAGAAACTCATAAATGTTTAGAACCACTTGAGTGTGAGTAAATGATCATTTTTGGGTCGCTTTATTAATTTAATGTGTTTATAATCAGGTCCGACTGTTCCCAAACACTCCCGTCCACCTCCACCTGTGCTCCGCAAGTCAGCGTCCACCTCACAGGTGAGTTATTGATGTTTATCACATGACTGTTTGGAATGCTCGATTCTGATTGGTCAGTTCTAACATTCCAAGGTATGTTATTCCCAGAGAACAACAACTGACACTTCCGTGTACTTTAAGTCATCTTGAGTGTCAGTGAATACATTTGCATCCATATTTATATGCTTTTCTGTGTCCGCCACAGATTTAGTCTGTTTGGCGCCATCTAGTGTCTGATTAATGCATAGACTAGTGTATGCTCCATTCAGCTGGTTTCATTTCTGACAGCTTTGCCTCTTCTTAAAGAATTAATAAACTATTACAGCACAGAACAGTGTTATGTGTCTAATTTGATGTTTTATAATAATAAATTGTTAATGTAATAATCAGGATAAAGTACATCCAGGCGGTTGTTTTTGCAGAATAAAACCTTCATTTTTAGGCCAATATGCCTGTCGGGTTTATTCTACGACAACAACCGCCTGGATGTACTTTATCCCTTACTTGAAAACCAGCCTAAGAAGATTATTGTGAGTGTTTCAGAAGGTTCTGATGATGTGTGTGTGTGTGTTTTCAGGTGACAGTGGATGTCTCCAGCACTCCTGAAACCTCAGTTCCTCCTCTTCCTCCCAGGTACTGCAGTGTTTTCCCTCCTCAAATGAAGCGTCTGCTTTAGTCAAATTTTTCCATCCATCATTTTCTCTTTCTGGTGCAATTCGGCATCAGACACGACACAAAGTGATTTTTTTTGCTAGTTTCAGCTCAAATTGTGTAACTAGCAAATAGTGCTGGTCTAAAAAGGAGGTGTGGTAAGGCACATTGTTACCTCATTGCTATTTCAAGGCAACTAAATGAGAAGAGAACCACCATTGACCAACTAAAAGCTAGTCTAAAGACTTAATAAAATACTTTACTTGTTATTTAAAGAGCGTGTTAATGATACGTAGGCCCAAAATGCACATTCACATTGCTTATTACACATACAGGGATGTGCAGCAGCACACACATATCAGCACACAAACATCTTTATAAATGAAAATTATTGGATTAAAATGTAAAAGACTTCTATTATTGTCCACATAAATATAAAAAATGTATTATATAAAGAAAATATAAAGTATAATATAAAATATAAATATATATATTATAATTATATATTATATATAAAATATAAATATTAGAAAATATAAAGACATCATTCTCTAGATGTCTTTAACCTTGTGTATGACAGATCCGTTTTCTCACTAGTGATGCATTCAGTTGTTCCATCATGTAAATAGCGAATCCGCTAAGGTGCAACCACAAGTCTCTCTTAAAGGGAATGGGAGATGAGTTTCTGATTGGTTTAATATATGTTATGCCCAAAACACATCCATAATTCATTAGGAAAACAAGGATAGCTCTTTTAAACCATGCGCTGAGTGCAACGCCCGTTTTTCCCATGCTTAAAATAGAAAAGTGCATTCAGAAACACCCTGAATGCTGTTGCAACCATGCTTTGAGATGATTAAAATAGAGCTCTCTCTGATTGTGTCTCAGACCCAGTGGCAACAGACTCCTCCCCCTCCGTCCTCCTCCAATGAAAGTGAACAGGCCCTCAGGCTCCTCCTCCTCCACTGTTTCGACCGATCAGCTGCCAGACAGCAGGGTTCCGAAGAGAGGCCCGCCCCTCCCGCCCCGCCCCAGACCCGGACACCCGCTGTACAAGCGCTACTCTGTGAGTGTTTCAGGAGAACAGGACGGCAAATATAAGCAGTCCAACATCCACATCAGCTTTCATCCTAATATAATGTTGTTTATATGATTGCTCATTAGAGGACAGAGCTCAAAGAAGATTTAGAGGTGCAGAATCCTGAGCAAGAGGAGCCGTCTGAGGAAACTGCTTTGCATGTCAGTACACACACACACACACGCAGAGATATGTGTGCGCACACATACACAAACATACTTAGACACAAAAATACACATAAACAAGCATACATGTGCACAAACACACATACACAAACATATATGTACACACACACACACACACACACACACACACAAACTCACAAGCATACAAGTACACACACACACACACACACACAAGCATACATGCACACACACACAAACATATGTGCACACACACATACATGTACATACACAAAAACATCATACATACATGCATGCATTCATACATACACATATCATGTTCACACACATATAAATAGACACATACACACAACACATATGGGCATGTACACATACATAAACATACATACACATTCATAAACGCACACACACACACACACACTATGTCATGATATATGATCTTCCGCTTCAGCAGGAGGAGCAGTTCTTGATTGTCCTGGATGAAGCAGACGTCCCAGAAACACCAGCAAACACACTCCATGACCTCCGACACTCAGAGGTCAAAGGTCAAGATGAGGCTGTCACTGAGGTTCACCTGGAAGACGCGACCTCGGAGAAACAGACCCAGCAGAGCACACAACACAGGTGATACATGACGAGTGTTCTTATATACTAATGACTTATTGCTAAACTTTATAAACCCTATCAGAGTCGACGTTTTCCATCATTTAGCGCATTAGCTCCAGATGCTAACCTCAGAGCAGACTCCTCATGAGTGTTTAAAACACACTCTTCTGCATTGACATCACATTATTGTGTTTAAAGAGTAAATTAACTGAAATTGACGGCTCCACAAGTCCCAAACCAAGCAAGCCAGTGGCGACAGTGCAGGAACAAACTTCACCAATTGGCCAAAGTGAAGGGAAAAAGCCTGGAGAGAAACCAGGCTCAGTTGGACACAACCATTTCTTATCTGGCCAAACGTCTTGTGCAGAGCTGCAGTCTAGGCGCCAGAGGCTGGAGAACGCTGGACGTCCATCGTGGAGAAGCTGCAGGTGTGAGTAGGTCACCGCCGAGTGATTTGGCTGGCCCTTCATGATCAATGCGAAGACTCGTCTGTCACTGGGATCGTTCAGGAATCAGTCTCATGCTCTCCACTCCTCCATGACCACCACAGATTCTGTTCAGGATACAGCCTGGTCCAGGATTATAGATATTTAAGTGCTCTGTGGTTGGCAGGCACATGCAGAGGGGAGGGCTTTGAGTGTTTGAGCACCCCCTTTCCCTTCTTCACTTCGCGATTCCCCCCTCTTAACGTTGAGCACCTGCCCCTAGAAAGGTCTCTGCACGGCCCTGGTGGTCAGCATCATTTCTTCACAGGTCTTAGATCACATCAATGGTGCTGCACAATCTCTAAAGGCCTCAGGATAATATTTCATGCAAATGTTTATTTAAATTAGTAGAGTAAACACACAAACAAGATGCAAATTAGACTTAATTGTTTCATTATTAAAGATGAATGTATGATTCAGGAGATGGAGACAGTCAGAAGTAGCTCTAGTGGAGTCTTTGAGTCTTGTAAATATGAACTTAATCTCCCCAAATACACAAACAAAAACAATATATTTTAGAGATTACTTGATATGCGCTATTCAAATAATAGAAGGAGTAATCCTGCAAGACTTGAAGACACAATGTGGACCCACAATTCTCACTCATATACATTTAACGTATATTTATTTTTTAATATTATATTTATTTATATAAATTTTTTCAGTAAATAATAGTGATTATTTAAATATGTGTGTTAAATGTTAAATGCAAAAATTAAATATTAAAAATTACAGAAATACTTTGGTTTAACATATAATTGATGCCATTTAATCATTTATGCTACAACGGCCATGTTTATTTTCTGTTGCCAATGTATATTCAAAATTCATTCATTCATTTTCCTTCAGCTTAGTCCCTTTATTAATCAGGGGTCGCCACAGCAGAATGAACTGCCAACATTGCCAGCATATGTTTTACACAATGGATGCTCTTTCAGCTGCAACCCAGTTCTGGGAAACACCCATACACACTCATTCACTGTGGCATTTCATTTCATTTATTTATTCATTTTCCTTCGGCTTAGTCCCTTTATTAATCTGGGGTCACCACAACGGAATGAACCACCAACTTATCCAGCCCATGTTTTACGCAGCTGCAACCCATCACTGGGAAACAGCCATACACACTCATTCACACACATACACTACAGCCAATTCAGTTCATCAATTCCCCTATAGTACATGTGTTTGGACTGTGGGGAAACCGGAGCACCCTGAGGAAACCCACACCAACACGGAGAGAACATGCAAACTCTACATAGAAACACCAACTGACCCAGCCGGGACTCAAACCAGTGACCTTCTTGCTGTGAGGCGACAGTGCTAACCACTGAGCCACCGTGCTGCCCATCCTTTATGCTACAATGGACATGTTATTTTGTGTCATCTATGTATATTAAATATATATCTTTAAAGATAACCTCAGTAAACTGTGCACAGTTCATAAGGTGAACACTCATTTAAAGAATGCCTTTCTCTTTTCCACTTATCAAGGTTGGTTGTGGCTTGCTTTGCATTCGAGGGTGAGGAGGCGGAGCTGTCATTCAGTGTTGGTGATGTCATCACTCTAATAGAATATGTAAATGAGGATTGGGGGCGTGGCAGCCTGAACGGACGAATCGGAATCTTCCCTCTCAGCTTCATCCAGGCTGCAGAGGAAACGGAAGAATCGCCAGGGAACCCGGCTCTGAAGTCTCCTGGTAAATAAGCATTCCTTTTCTGAATATTCATTAAGCGCAAACCAATCAGTGTTGAGTGTCACTGAAACTGGCCAAAATCAAAAGACGATAATTATTTATGTATGTGAAATCTGTGAATATGCATGGTTCAGAATAATAGAAGTTGAGGAAATGGTCAAATTACAAAAAACTAAGAATATACAAAATAATTGTTTATATTTGAACTGTTTATGCATTATTAATAGATGTTTATATACTTGGCAACTTTTTAGTTTTGTTACTTTTCTTTGTGGTTTTGTGTATATATATATATATATATATATATATATATATATATATATATATATATATATATATATATATATATATATATATATATACACAGACACACACACACACAGAGCGGGCCATTTATATGGATACACCTTAATAAAATGGGAATGATTGGTGATATTAACATCCTGTTTGTGGCGCATTAGTATATGTGAGGGGGCTTGTAAATAACTCATGAAAGAATAAAGTTACGTGTAAAATCAAGCACACCATTGTATTTCTTGTGAAATTCCCAATTAGTTTATTAAGGTGTATCCATATAAATGGCCCGCCCTGTCTGTGTGTGTGTAGATATATATTCTGGGAGTCAAGGAAAATTCAGGTACACAATTTCAATAATCAAATGTCAAATAACATAACATACACTCACCGGCCACTTTATTAGGTACATCTAACCGGGTTGGACCCCCTTTTGCCTTCAGAACTGCCTTAATCCTTCATGGTATAGATTCAACAAGGTACTGGAAATATTCCTCAGAGATTTTGCTCCATATTGACATGAAGGCAACGTTTCTCCAATCTTCTATTGCCCAGTTTTGGTGAGCCTGTGTGAATTGTAGCCTCAGTTTCCTGTTCTTAGCTGTCAGGAGCGGCACCCGGTGTGGTCTTCTGCTGCTGTAGCCCATCCGCCTCAAGGTTGGACGTGTTGTGTGTTCAGAGATGCTCTTCTGCAGACCTCGGTTGTAACGAGTGCTTATTTGAGTTACTGTTGCCTTTCTATCAGCTGGAACCAGTCTGGCCATTCTCCTGTGACCTCTGGCATTAACAAGGCATTTGTGCCCACAGAACTGCCGCTCACTGGATATTTCCTCTTTGTCGGACCATTCTCTGTAAACCCTAGAGATGGTTGTGCGTGAAAATCCCAGTAGATCAGCAGTTTCTGAAATACTCAGAGCAGCCCGTCTGGCAGCAACAACCATGCCACGTTCAGAGTCACTTAAATCCCCTTTCTTCCCCATTCTGATGCTCAGTTTGAGCTGCAGCAGATCGTCTTGACCATGTCTACATGCCTAAATGCAGTGAGCTGCTGCCATGTGATTAGCTGATTAGACATTTGTGTAAACGAGCAGTTGGACAGGTGTACCTAATAAAGTGGCCGCCGGGTGTAATTACAATTAATTTTTTTTTTTTTAAGTTACAAACTGTGTAATTTCATGCGCCTGAATGTTTTACCTGATTTGTAAGTCCTAAAACACATGCAAATGACAAATATTTAGTAACTTCATGATTAATCTTTGAAATAACTCCACTAATCGAGATTGTTTTCCACTGCGGCTCCTCCAACTATAATCTTGGTTCGACATTGCAGATCATGTGTTGTGACTACTGCAGATGCAAACAGTGACTAGATATGTGTGTGTGCGCGTGTATATATCATATCATATATACATTACATAACTCGTGTATATATTACAATCAGGCTTCTTGGTGACGCAGTGGGTAGCACAATCGCCTCACAGCAAGAAGGTCGCTGGTTTGAGTCCCAGCTGGGTCAGTTGGCGTTTCTGTGTGGAGTTTGCATGTTCACCCGTGTTGGTGTGGGTTTCCTCCGGGTGCTCCGGTTTCCAGTCCAAACACATGCACTATAGGGGAATTGATCAACTAAATTGGCCGTAGTGTATGAGTTAGAATGAGTGTGTATGGGTGTTTCCCAGTGATGGGTTGCAGCTGGAAGGGCATCCCCTGTGTAAAACAAATGCTAGAATAGTTGGTGGTTCATTCCCCTGTGGTGACCCCTGATGAATAAAGTGACTAAGCCAATAAGAAGGTGAATGAATGAATATCACAACAATATATGTTGATGATTGTAATATTTATGTTTGAATTGTTTTCTCCCCCTTCAGCGCCCCCTGCAGGAGTGAGCAGTAAAGGTCGAGCACTTTATGATTTCACTGCTGAGTGTGAAGATGAGCTCTGTCTTAAGGTCTGTCACATCATTACTACAATTATTATATTTCATATACTTATCAGTTATTATCATTTTATACATTGTGATTTAATCTGTTATATTAACTATATTAAATTGATTTTCCCATTCAATTCAGGTTTCCTACCAGATTTTAAATTCATTTAATTGCTTAAATTCATATCAAGACTCGGTCAGTGAGGCTAAATCTAAATATTTCTTAAACTGCATTGCTAAAAATGCAAGTAAGCCAAAAGTCCTTTCTAAAACCAGAAATTCAGTTCTTAACCCAGTTTGCTCAGTTCCTGTTGTCAATCTGGAGACGTGCATAAAGTTCTCTTGACTCTTTTCCTCAGAAAATACAAGATATTAAATCACAGCTCTTTCCTGCTGACATGGATCACTCTAATTTGCTCCCTTCATCCAGCAGTTTCACAAATGTTCAGGCTGTATCCTCTTCTCAGCTACTTAAAATAATTTCTCAGATGAAACTCACCTTGTGTCCTTCAGATGTACTGCCTCGCTGTCTATTCAGGGAGGTTTTAGATACAGTCTGGCCTTCCCTTTTAGCTGTAATAAACAGCTCATTAATAAACAGGGTTTTTCCAGATGTCTTTAAACATGCTGTTGTACAGCCCCTATTAAAGAGGTCTCATCTTGACCCCGCTGTGCCTGACCACTACAGGCCCATATCTAAGCTCTCATTGATCTCAAAAGTTTCAGAGAAAATTGCACTTTCACAATTGACCTTAAATCTGGACATTTTTAATATTTCAGAGCCGTTTCAGTCTGGTTTTAGAGCAAAACAGCACTGAGTCTGCACTACTGAAAGTCCCGAATGACATTTTACTCTCCATGGACTCTGGGTCATCTGTGATTTTAATACTTTTAGACCCAAGTGCTGCTTTTAATACTGTAGATCACAGCATTTTATTAAAATGACTTGAGTGTGTTGTTGGGGTTCAGGGCCTTGCCCTATGGTGGCTCTCCTCATATCTAAAGGGGAGATCTTTTTCTGTAGATATTGGATCCTTTACTTCACCACCTAAACCCTTTCATTGCGGTGTTCCATTCTTGGTCCTCTATTATTTTCTCTTTATATGCTTCCTTTAAGCTCAATACTCCACAGATATAACATAAACTATCACTGCTATACTGATGATCTCCATATATATTTTCCTATCAAAGTAAGTAAAGATTGATCCACCAATGATTCAGTGGAAACTCAGCTAGGATTCTGCACAATCACGCCAGGAATCTGGGAGTTATATTTGATCCACTCTTGCAGTTTGACAAGCATGTGAATGCAGTTGTGAAGAGCAGCTTTTTCATTGGTGGCAAAAGTTAAACCGTTTCTTTCTAAAAAAGATCTAGAAATCATAACACATGCTTTAATCTCCTCTCTGTTAGACTAACACAACTCTTTGTACATTGGTACAGTCTCTCCGTTACAGTTGGTCCAGAATGCAGCCGCCAGATTAATAACAGGAACTCAGAAAAGAGATCATATCTCCCCTGTCCTCGCCACATTGCACTGGCTTCCTATAAAGAGTATAGAGTTTAGAGTTGATTTTAAAATCCTTCTTTTTACTCATAAAGCATTGCTCAATTCTGCCCCGGCCTATGTCAGTGAACTTATTAGGCCTTATACAGCTTGTAGACCGTTAAGATCCCATGATCAGTTTCTTTTGTCTGTCCCTCGGTCTCGCTGCAAGTCAAGAGGTGATCGAGCTTTCTGTGTTGCGCCTCAAGGCTCTGGAACAGTCTCCCTCTGAGCATCAGGATTTCTCCTTCATTGGATGCTTTTAAATCTAATTTAAAGTCTTATTTTTACTCTCTTGCCTTTAAATGACACATGTTACTCTTATCTGTATTTTAGTAAAACTTATATACATATACATTTCCTTTTCTTATATTTTTAAAACCAGTTTTGTATTATTTTTTTATTTTATTTTATTGTAAAGCACTTTAGATCGACTACGGTTGTGTAAAATTGTGCTGTATAAATAGAGTTTGCCTTGCCTTGCCGAATATAAAGATGTACAGCTGTGGAGAAGATTAATCGACCACTGTGGAAATTCTCAGTTTGACTGATATGTAAATATATGTGTGTGTGTGTGTGTGTGTGTGTGTGTGTGTGTACATCTGTCTGTGTGTACGTCCATGTGTCTGATGTGTGTAATTATGTGTGTGTGCAGGCAGGAGATCTAGTGTGTGATCTGGAGGAAATGGATGCTGATTGGTTCCAGGGAGAATTTGGCGGGAAACGTGGCATCGTTCCTAAAAACTTCATCCAGTTGCTGCAGGAGTCGTGAAGTGTGTGTGTGTGTGTGTGTGTGTGTGTGTGTGTGTGTGTGTGTGTGTGTTGTCCACATGATGAGCGTTTCTGCATGTAGTCTTCATTATCTGTAATAAGCTTTAACGAGGTTAGCGTTGCGATGCTAGTTAGCGCATCTCCTGTACTGTACTCACTGTTTCTCCACTCTGGGTGGATTTATGAATTTGTTTACAGAGTTTTAACCCATATTAAACTCCTCAGTTACAGAAACATCTCTTGTCATCGTCTCTTTTATTGTTTTTGAATGGTCAAACTCAACATTTGTTTAATTTCAATATTAAATATTTATTATTTAAATGTGCATTAATGATTAGGATAAACTGTATTTATTTTTATTTAGTTTGTTTATTTGGCAGGGGTTTTTCATCCGTTGTCTCTGGACATAATTCTGTATATAATGAGGATAAATCAATAGTAAGAATACATATATTAATACTATCTGGTATAATATAACTGGTTTAATAAATCATAATTTATAATTTATTATTTATAATTGTTAATAATTGGGGCAGCACAGTGACTCAGTGGTTAACACTGTCGCCTCGCAGCAAGAAGGTCACTGGTTCAAGTCCCGGCTGGGTCAGTTGGTGTTTCTGTGTGGAGTTTGCATGTTCTCCCTGTGTTGGCCATGCCAACGTTTCCTCCGAGTGCTCCGGTTTCCCCCACAGTCCAAACACATGCGCTATAGGGGGAATTGATCAACTAAATTGGCCATTTTGTGTGTGTGTGTGTGTGTGTGTGTTGTAGCTGGAAGGGCATCTGCTGTGTAAAACATGCTGAAATAGTTGGCGGTTCATTCCGCTGTGGTGACCCCTGATAAATAAAGGGACTACGCCGAAGGAAAATTAATGATTTAATTATTAAAAATGTATAATATAAATGATTTATAATTATTTTAATTTCTGGAATTTTAATACATTGTTTTAGGGTTTAAAATGACTGGTAAAATATATATTTATAATAGTGGAATGGCCACATGTTTAATTTAATATATTTGTTCTTTATTACCATTAAGAGGTTTGGGGTTTAGTAGACTTTTATATTTAATATAGTCACTTAGTCACTGCTCACCTAGAACGCATTTATTTGGGGAAAAAACGCTAAATAATGTTATAGTTTATAAAGCTGTTTTCTATAATAATATGTAGTAAAATGTGATTTAAAGCAGAATTTTCAGCATCATTATTCCAGTCTTCAGAATCACATAAACTTTCACAAATCTGTTGTATACAGAGATACCCAAACTAGGGCCCGCAGGCCAAAGGTGGCCATTTGTATCCTTTGATTTGGCCCGCTAGAGGGAAAATCATTGGCAAACGTTGGGGAATGCCTTTAACAGAGATTCTCATTTGTATTTTATTGTAACATTTTTGAAAAAAAATTAATGCATTAATATATACGGTTGAAGTAATCTTTTGTTTTCATTTTTCATTATTATGAAATAAGCTAATTACTCATGGAACTTTAATGTTAAACAGTTGATTATATTTAATTGACTATATTTACAGCTCTCAATCAAGCTTGGAGTTTGTCTCTTCATAGAAAAAGGTTTGGGCACCCCTGGTATAATATATATTACAAGAAATGCGTATTATTATTATTATTATTATTATTATTCTGTTGAATTAAGTTGATTTTTTTCAGCTTTCCTTGATGAACAGAACGTTCAGAACAGCATTTACCTGAAATGGAAATCTTTTGACAAATCACCACTTTTCATCCATTTAAAGCATCCTTACTGCTATAAATTTTTTAATTATACATTTAGATATTTTTCCTTGAGAAGAAAACAAAACAAAGAGTTACGTCATGTTTACGTTACGTGACACACTTCCTGTGTGAACGTAACAGCGTTTTTCACTTTCTACCGTCATCAAACTTCGCATAAAGGTAAGGCTGACTGACCACACATTCACAACTCTTCCAGTGTCAAATAAATGTTAACTAATCACATTTTGTCGACCAAAACTGTGGATTTACCGGGATTTACACGTGACGCGAGGCTGTGACATCTTTCCACATTAAACTGCATAATCACCTCAGGTGTTGCTTGGGTGTTTTATTCGGTGTTAAACGCTACTAATGTCAGTTTAAATACAATTTTGTGAGACATTTATTGCCGTAAAGAGTGATAGTTTACCCCAAATCTTTAATATGAAAACCATAGACCGTAAAAATAGAAATGAATAAACTTTTGCGTTATTTGGGTCACGTGGAACTCGCACGAAATTCCCGATCACGTGGACACGAGCGCTTTCCAACCAAGCGGCAACCTCCCGCTCTCCCTCGGGAGGCCAATACGGAAGTAACTGAAACTGCAATTCATCAAAGTTCCGCTAGTCCTGCTCCATAATAGAGCAAAGTGCAATTGAGCCCACTGTTAGAATGGCCAACTTTACAACAGAAAAAAGGTGTTTACAGTCTGGTACAAAGAACCATTTTGGTTCATATAGCTATTATTACCCTCCATGACAACTGTGAGGGGGGTGAATTTTTTTATAACTTATCCATTTCCTTTATTTTAGGTTATATTAAGTTTGCATAATTAAGGGCGTGGCCACTTGAGTGACAGCTAGGTCTCGCTGGTCACCGTCACTTCACCTCAGCTGAATCCGGCAGATTAGCCACTGATCTCGGCATATTCATCGTATTTTTGTGTTGGTTAATGTTTCTTTACACAGTCAGCTGCCTTTTGGACTTATTTCTTACAATTATCAGATGATATGGGATGCTGTGTGCACTTAATTGTGCTCACAAACCATTCACGTGGCCTCGTTTCCCATGTGAGTGAAGTTATATACTTGTATACCATCTCTATAAATGTATTTGTTTAATTTAAGATCATTTATCATTAATATTTTTCTTTAGACCCGTAAAGCACTCCAGAATGTGACAGATTGATTAGCTGTAGGCTCTAGAACAGTCATCTGAAGCGTTATCATACAGTGTTATGCTGGAGTTCATCAATAGTCCTGCAGTTACTAACACAGACACACATCTGAAGTGTTTGGATGTAATTCGCGTTTACCTCCTGTAGAAAAACGTCTTAAGAACAATGTTTAGTGGCTCAGTGTATTACTACAGTGTTTTTAAAAGTCTAAACACTTTATTGATATGGTGTACAGCCAAGCACATGTGGTCAGAACACAAACGAGTCGCAGGTGATAAAGTATCAAGCGTTTCTCCCAAAGTAAAGTCTGTCTGCCAGGTCTAAGCAAAGTGCCAGCAGGTGTCTGTAGCTCCGCCCACTCTCCGCCTCTTTGCCCTTGTTTGGTATCCTGCCGTGGGTGCGATGACGCGCGAACAAAATGGCGACGGTTGGCCGCGCCTACTTTTGCGCTCTTCAGAAACCTATGGGTGACGTCACGGATGCTACGTCCATATATTTTACAGTCTATGTTTCCAACCGTCAAATTAAGCTAAGTCTGACATTTGTCACATTTTGTTGACCAAAACTATGTATTTACACATGACGTTTCGCTGTCAAACACATTTTTTCCACATTAAAAGGAGTTTTGTCATAACCATCAATGACAGCGAGCTGCCAAGTTTATATTACGATGTCGCAGCAGAACATGACTACAGTCACCTCAGGTTCTGATTATGTGCTTTATTCAGTGTTAAATGATACTAATGTGAGCAGTGTTGGGCAAGCTACTTGAAAAATGTAGTGAGGTAAGCTATTAGCTACTCAAAATGTAACTTGCTTAACTACACTAAAAGCTACCCCCTGGGAAATGTAGCAAGCTAAGCTAAAAGCTACATCTAAACTATTTTTACAATTTTCATTTTTAAATCGAAGCAACTTAAGTCCAAGTCAATCATATCTGTGATCAATAAAATTGTCAATGATTCATATGAGGCATAACTGTTCAGTTAGTTATTTACGGCGAACAATATGATGTACTAAACAGAAACGCATTATAGTAAATAACAGCTAAAAGAAAAAATCCAATAAATCCACACATTTAAAATACTATAGTTATTTGTATAAATATTTTGGAATAAGCATTTTATATATATATATTTACTAAAGTGTTTTTATTTTTTGAGCACATCATCAGAAATTAAGTTATTGCATCTTAACATGTACTTCTCGAAGTACGGTCACGAGGAATCCTGCTTCATAAATAGCTCCTGTCCCTCAGTCATTTTTCCACCAAGCAAGTTTCAATTGGCGACGTTGCCATCCAGAGGTGGCAGTAAAAGGGGTCACACAGCAGAAGCGCTGCTCGGCGACGCACCGTGTAGCGCCATGCAATTTAGAATTCTAAACATAGGTTTCTATCAGGGTACACACACTGGCGCCGCAAGTCGGCGGCTGTCGGCAGCGCCCAGCCACGACTCAGGACACTGTTCATATTTCTGCCGCGTCACAGAGTGCCATCTGATTAGTTTAATGTTAAATAGCATGCGAATGTGCGCGTCTGGTGTGTAATACTTTCAACTGTCATGTTAGCGATGCGCTGAGTGGCGCATCCGGTGTGTGACGCCCTTAACGCACCAAAAACTTTGTTGTCGAACACCGTAAAACAGGAAGAAAAAGAAATCGTCTTTCTCGCCATCATATGGATTTACTTTTATAGGCTAGACACCCGACTTACAGCTCCGTGAATGTCGGTGCCGTCACTTATTGATCCGCGATAGATAAATGTAGCTTGTGTGGACGCTACTGCGCTACTTGACTATTAAAATAGCTTCGCTACTGAAAAGTTATTTGATTTAGAAAGTAGTGAAGCTACCGCCATGCTACTGAGAAATGTAGTTAATGCCCAACACTGAATGTGAGTTTAAACGTGACATTTATTGTCATAAAGCAACAGCAGTTTACCTCAGATCTTTCAAATAAACTTATCCCATAAATTGTTGCATATAATAACAAAATATAACAACTAAAAAAATAATATTTTTGTTGACCAAAAATGTGGATTTACACGTGACGTCCACATTGATGACAGCGATGCGCAAAGGCAAAAGATGACAATTACCTCAGGTGTTGATCATATTCTTCATTCATTGTTAAATGCTAATAATGTGAGTTTGAATGCCATCTTATGTGCCGTGAAGCAGCAGCAGTTTACCTCAGATCTTTCTAATAAAATTAATAAACATTAATTTTTGTCATGAATCTCATAAATTATCATGGATATGACCGTGTTTCATCTGTAGCATAAAGGTAATTTAACATTCACAACTTCACCCATGTTTCATATTTCTCGTGTATTTACACGAGACAGCGACACAAGCTATTTTTTCACATTAAAATAAAGTTTTTGTCAACGACAAAGCATCGACAATAAAGTTTCTATTTATGGTTTCTGTTGCGATCTCGCAGCAGAACAACAGAATACCATTTTATCTGACATTAATTATTGTGAAGCAGTAGCAGTTTACCTCAGATCTTTCAAATAAAAATGTGTAAATCCACATATTTAGTTAACAAAATGTGACATAAACATTGGTAGAGTTGTGAATGTGTGGTCCGTCTTACCTGACAGTTGGAATACTATCGTTTCCACGAGATCGGAATTTCGAGCAAGTGCCACGTGACACAAACATGTAAGGCATTCATAATCGCCTCAATGCTTTATTCCGTGTTAAATGCTACTAATGTGAGTTTGAATACCATTTTACTTGATATTTATTGCCATAAAGAGTAGCAGTTTACCTGCTTTAATATAGATTAATAAACTTTTCTCTTATTTGCGTCACGTGGCACTCACTCAAGACCGGATCGCTTTCCAACTGTCAAATTTCGTCATACAAAGGTAAATCTGACCACACATTCACAACTCCACCAATGCCAGTTTATTATTTTGTTGACTAAAAATGTGTATTTACATGTGACGCGATGCCAGATTGGGTATCTTTCCACCTTAAAATGCATAATTGACTAAATGCTTTATTCAGTTTTAAATGCTACTAATGTGAGTTGAATACCATTTTACGTGACATTTATTGCCATAAAGAGCAGCAGTTTACCTCAGATCTTTAATATAAAAATGAATAAACTTTAAATCCGATAAATGTTTGCGTCACATGCGTCACATCCCTCAAGACAAGATCGCATTCCAACTATTAAATTTCGCGTACAAAGGTAAACCTGACCACACATTCACAACTTCACCAATGCCAGTTTGTTTGACACATTTTGTTCACCAAAAATGTGTATTTACACGTGACACACAACGCTGTTTAAATATATTTCCACATTAATGCATAGCTCACCTCAGTGCTTTACTCACATGGCAACCATCAAATTTCGACGTACAAACGTAACATTCACAACGTCACCAATGTTTGTCACATTTTACTGACCAAAAAAGTGGATTTACATGTGATGCGACGCAGTGACACTTGATAAAAAGGCATCCTTTCCTCATTAAAAGGAATTTTGTCCTAACCATCAAGGATAGCGACGTACAAAATTTATATTTATGATTTCTATTGTGATATCATGGCAGATTGACCATGACAACAGTCCCCTCAGGTGCTGATTATATTCTTTATTTGGTGTTAAATGATGCGAATGTGAGTTTGAATACCATTTCACGTGGCATTTATTGCCATAAAAAGCAGTTTACCTCAGATCCTTAAAATTATAATTAATAAATTTCAAATCCGTTTGCGTCATGTGACACTTGCCGTTCTCGGGGATTATAATGGGTATAACCAAATTTTTAACAGTCAAATTTCAGCGTACAAAAGTAAACCTGACCACACATTCACAACTCCACCAATCCCAGTTTATTTGACACATTTTGTTGACCAAAAATTTGGATTTACATGTGACGCGATGCTGTCGACACTTGATAAAAAGCATTGAGTTTTGTCCTAACCATCCAGGATAGCGACATGCGAAGTTTCTATTTACAATTTCTATTGCGATATCACGGCAGATTGATAGCAGTCACCTCATGTAAAATAAAAATGAATAAACTTTGAATCCGTTTGCGTCATGTGACACTTGCCTATGTCAGGGCTTATAGTGGGTGTAACCGCATTTTTAATCGCTAAATTTCACCATACAAATATAATATGACCACACATTCACAACTTCACCAATGTCTTGCTTTATTTCTCACATTCTGTTGACCAAAAATGTGGATTCACACTTTAAATCGTGATGAATTCATTTCGGTCGCGTTTACACTCAATAAAAACACTCGGACTCGCGACATCTTCATCAGCTACTCATGATGTATTGTTGCAATACAAAACAAAACATGAAATAAATCCATAGTTAGAATCATTAATAGGAGCTTTTGGCCCCAAATGTACAAAAGTTACTACCATTAATACCACAAGAGACCGTTTAGATCAAATAAAACCAACAATTCTTCTAAAAAAGGAGGCATATTCATGGAGAGATAAACACACACACACACACACACACGTCCTCATTCGCTGAAGGCTTAAGTTTTGGTGTAAAGCAAAGTTATAACACTACATCATCAGGCTCTAACACACATTTGGTCACACAAATCAGACGTAAAGAAACATCCAGCAACACAATTCAATTCTCGCTTCAGTCTCGAAGGCTTTTTCTTTCAGCTACAAACACTCAAATGTCTGAAATGAGTCTAATGATGCATCTGATCAGACACAAACATCAACATGTATGTACAGAGAAAAGACAGTGCAGGAAAGTCGAGGTCGCTGGTTTAGTTGAAGCCCTGCGTACAAACCAGACCAGAAAACAAGAAAATACACATCGAGATTCTGAAATCGACAGAAGATATTGTGTATTTGCACTTAAATAATCTGTTATTGAGAAGCTGGAAACATTCATATAACCATATCTGCCCCATCTCATTTATCACAATATTTGACATAATTTAGAAAAAATGGGACATTCTTAAATGACTAACAATTGCCAAACAACCCATTTTTGTTTGTTTGTTTGTTTACAGTTTTCAGTCTAATACAGTGCATCTGGAAAGTATTGATAGCGCATCACTTTTTCCACATTTGTTTATGTTACAGGCTTATTCCAAAATGGATTAAATGTATTTCCTCAACATTCTACACACTATCCCCCATAATGACAATGTAAAGAAAGAGTTTTTGAAATTGTTGCAAATTTATTAAAAATAAAAGCTGATAAATCAGATGTACATCAGTATTGACAGCCTTTGGCGTGAAGCTCTAAACTGAGCTCAGGTACATTCTGTTTCCACTGATCATTCTTGAGATGTTTCAGCAGCTTCATTAAAGTTCACCTGTGGTCAATTCAGTTGATTGGACATGATCTGAAAAGGCATACACCTGTCTATATAAGGGCCCAGGGTTGACAGTGCATGTCAAAGCACAAACCAAGCATGAAGACAAAGGAACTGTTTGTAGACCTCCGAGACAGGATTGTCTGGAGGCACAAGGTTGGGGAAGGTTACAGAAACATTTCTGCTGCTCTGAAAGTTCCAATGAGCACAGCGGCCTCCATCATCCGTAAGTGGAAGATGTTTAACCACCAGGACTCTTCCTAGAGCTGGCCGGCCATCTAAGCTGAGTGATCGGGGGAGAAGGGCCTTAGTCAGGGAGGAGATCAATAACCCGATGGTCACTCTGTCTGAGCTCCAGCGTTCTTCTGTGGAGAGAGGAGAACCTTACAGAAGGACAACCATCTGTGCAGCAATCCACCAATCAGGCCTGTATGGTAGAGCGGCCAGACTGAAGACACAGAAACTAAACTCTCTGCTCTGATGAGACTCAAATTGAACTCTTTGGAGTGAACGCCAGGTGTTACGTTTGGAGAAAAGCAGGCAGCGCTCATCACCAGGCTAATAGCATCTCTACAGTGAAGCATGGTGGTGGCAGCATCATGCTGTGGGGATGTTTTTCAGCAGCATGAACTGGAAGACTAGTCAGGATAGAGGGAAAGATGAATGCAGCGATGTACAGAGACATCCTGAATGAAGACCTGCTTCAGAGTGCTCTTGACCTCAGACTGGGGCGACGCTTCATCTTCCAGCAGGACAATGACCCAAAGCACACCGCCAAAGTATTAATGGAGTGGCTTCACAACAACTCGGTGAATGTCTTTGAGTGGCCCAGCCAGAGCCCAGACCCAAATCCTATTGAACGCCTCTGGAGAGATCTGAAAATGGCTGTACACCGTCACTTCCCATCCAACCTGATAGAGCTTGAGAGGTTCTGCAAAGAGGAATGGGCAACAGTTCCCAAAGACAGGTGTGTGGAGATTGTGGCATCATATTCAAGAAGACTGGAGGCTGTAATCGCTGCCAAAGGTGCATCAACAAAGTCTTGAGCAAAAGCTGTGAATACTGATGTACATGTGATTATACAGGGTTTTTATTTTTAATAAATTTACAGCAAATTCAAAAACTCTTTTTTCACATTGTCCTTATGGGGGATTGTGTGTAGAATGTTGAGGAAATCAATGAATTTAATCCATTTTGGAATAAGGCAATACTATCCAGATGCACTGTAAATAGAAATGTAAATCAGATCAAAACGTTCAAAATCTAAAATCAGATTGTGCACACTTGTTCAAAACAAACATCCAGCTCCAGTAAGATTTCTGCAGTAGTGCTGTTTTGTTTCAGTTTTTTGTCTAAAAGGATATTCTTTCTACTTTACATTTTTAATACAATTTTCAGAATCTCAGTAATACTAAAATATGAGGACTGCAAGTAATACTGATGTGGTTGACTTGGCAAAATTGTAGAGCCGCGGCGATAAATGGCTGCATTACAATTAATGGATCCTTTCTTAGAATTTCAGAATTTACATTACAATTCTCTCTGGAATGGATGCTGAGTTTAGTTGTAACAGCAGATGGCGCTCTAGGCTAGTTTTTAAATCGTATGTGGCTCTCAAGCCTAGTGTTTAACAACAGATGGCACTGTACCTTGGATATATACACTAGATATCGCATACGGACCCTGAGCATGCGTCAATAGTGTCGCCACATTTGTACCGGGCTCCCAGGACAAAAGTCGTTCAACCGCACTAGTCAAGACAGTGTGACAATGTGAAGATGCTGGACTTTAGTGCTGTGTACGAGTGTAGTAACAAGCAAACAAAGAAAACAAAGCACAAAAGCCAAACATTTCATAGGTAAGATTTCGTTTTTTTATATTTTTGTATGTTACGAACTTTTGTGCTCAACAAGTAACGCTATTGATGATAATACAGTCACTTACTGCACTGACCATAAGGCAAAGTAGCAACAACTTGCACTAAATACTCGCTTATGCTAGTTTTGTTAAATAAAATAACATTACAACAAGACGCTGTAGTGCCAGAAACTGGTATTATTGTCGGCTATGTGAACGAGTCGTTCATAACAGAGATTCATACACAAACGAATCGCTCCCTCTATTAGAATGAGAAGTGAAAGCAGGAGAGGGGGTGTGTTGATAATACATTTCCATACACACAAACACACACTCTTGTCTGCAATGCCTGTGCGGTCACTTGCCTATCGATGTGGAAAAGTGATGTAAAATGATCATTTTCATAATTTAATCAAATATTTATATACTGACCACCGGGAAAACTCCCGATCACAGATATATACATATATGTGTGTATATCTATGGCTCCAGATGGCCAGTTCTCCAATGCACCTTGGTCCCACATTCATTTCCTGTATTAAAATGGTGGCTCTATTGACGCATTCTTTCCAATCGGCAACAACAGGGTAGACGAAATCTAATGTAAATATCTATGGCTCTGTAGACTAGCATTTAACAGCAGATAGCGGTGTAGGCTAGTGTTTTACAGCAGATGGCGCTGTTGTATAGTTTTGAACAGCTTACTCATCTTCAGCGCTTCACATGTTCGCAGCTGTAGCTCCCTGTCACCTGAAGGCAGAAAGCATTGCCTGAATGATTGACAGCTGATATGAACCAATCCATTCGCGTTCTCTTCTAGCACAGCGTTCTGCAGCAAGTTGACATGTCAACTGTTTTAAACCATTCCTGAGCGCTGCGTTTGGCGTTTTGATGCTTAATGCGTGAATGCCTCCTAAGTCCATGTATGCGGTGAACATTTTGCTGTGAAAACAGTTCGCACGGCAACAATTTATGCACTCGCACAAATGCTAGCGCATATGTGAGCAAACCGGTCGCAATTTCGAGCCCTGTTTAAGCACAGGTGTCAAAGCCAGTTCCTGGAGGGCTGCAGCTCTGCACAGTTTAGTTCCAACCCTACTTCAGCACACTTACCTGTAGGTTTCAAACAAGCCCAACACACTCAATTAGTTTGATCAGGTGTGTTTAATTAGGGTTGGAACTAACCTGTGCAGAGCTGCGGCCCTTCAGGAACTGAGTTTGACACCTGTGAAGTAGTGTTTGTGTAAAGCTGCGGTCATGCTAGACTTTTCTCCCCATAGACTTCCATGCAAATGTTCGTGCAACAAGTTTCGCAGTTTGCTGCAAAGTTCAAGCTTGGTGAACTCTGACCTGTGAAATCACATCACCTGACTGCGTGAGACCAATCGAGAATCAAAACATGTCCTCTCTGGACAGAAATTTAAATCATAGACCAATCGCTCGCTTTTTAAATGTCTAATCATCTTGTTTAATCCCGTCCCTTTTCGCAACACCGTACGACAGAATTTCATGAGGTTAAACTCTAGTGTGACCGCAGCTTAAGGAATTGAGGGAAAGCAGAGCTCAGCTGTTGATCTAAAGCGTACAGCGCCGTCTGGTGTTAAAAACTAAGCTCTGAATTTATTTAAAAGAGAGGATCATGATGCATTTGGAAAATCTGTGAATGGATGGAGAACGTTGACAGATACGGAGAGATGCAGGTCTGGTCTGGTCTGCTCTGTGTTGTTGGTGAGGTTTGTGGTGGTCTTCAGGGTTTCTGTTCTTCTGCGCCTCCGGAGAGATTCATCAAATTACTGCCAGCTTTGATCTACACACAAACACAGGAGGACATAACCACTTCAGCTGTTAACCCATTCACATGTTCACATCGATATTCAATTATTAATTAATATCATGCTTTCAAATCTGTATTTAAAATATCTATAGCATAATCATGTGACCTTACCATGGAGATGATCCACCTGTAACAGAGAAAACAACACACTATCAGAGAGAGTGTGTGAATGTGTGAGTTAGGGTGTGTATATGAGTGTGTTTGTATGTGTGTGTTTGCATTTGTGTAAGTGTGTATGAGAGTGAGTGTTTGTTAGTGTTGAACGATATATGAAATTTTCAGATCGCCATATCATTGCCCTGTAAGATCGCACACATATACGATACATGATACTATCACATGGGGGCATTGGAATCTAACCATTTCTAAACATTTAATAACCTTTTGGCTGATTTCTTTTACTTATTTAATAATCTACTTAATTTGCATTACGTTTTATCTTGGAAAATAATTCAATCCAATGCAAATCACTGCGCTCCTACAGCTAAAAAGGTGCTGAGACAGAAAAGATTTCTAACAAGACTCGATGCAACAGTGCGGCGCAGGACAGGATTTGACGGTGACTTGCAGTTATTCGCGGGACTGCCCTAAAATGGATATAATATAAATGGATAAAGGCCAATTATTTTTAAAATGCTTCTCTTGGATTTTAAATCTCTAAACGGCCTGGCACCTTCTTATCTGTCAGACATGTTGATTGAGCATCAGCCTGGTCGGTCTCTTCGGTCATCTAACCAGAGACTGTTATGCATCTCTAAGTTGAGGCTGAAATGCAGAGGTGACCGTGCCTTCGCTGGTCCTAGGTTGTTGAATGCTCTTCCCCTCTGTATCAGATCTGTTTCATCCCGTCTGGTTTTCAAATCTAGGTTGAAACATTCCCTCTTTGATTTAGCATTTTATCAGTGAAAACGGTCTGTTTTAGCTATAATTTTATATATTTATTTGTTTTTATCTGTTTTGATTTGTACTGTGCAGCACATTGGTCAACCTCTGGTTATGTTAAATAGTGCTATAGAAATAAAATTGGTATTAATGGGATACAGAGGACTCACCGGCTGCGCGTGACTATTTCCAGCAAATGAACAAACGAACAATAATAACGAAGTGTGGTCAAACAACTGAGTTATATCCAAACACACGTCCTGTTCTGATGCCCCATATGGTCTAAAACCTGACAGGTGGACAAATCTAAACTTGTTTTTAATAAACCAAATGTAAATATGCATATAATAAATAATACTAATAATAACATATAAAAGCAAGTTGTCGAGAATAAACTGAATAAAGCTATGGTCTTTATATTTATAGAAAAAATAATCATTTAACTTTAATTCTTTTTCATCTGTAAAGATATTTGTGTGTTGCTGTACATCCTGTGTGTATTCAGCAATGTGTATGCGAGTCACAGACCATTAACCAGACCATTGCGGTTCCTCAAAATAGCAACGTTCCAACAATGCGCCTTAACACACCTCTTTTCCAGACCAGAACACCCAGTGGCGGAACACAGTGGCGGAAAACTAGGGTTGCGTTGGTCTGAAAGCAACACATCGTGGAAACACGTCTTGCACTTTATTGCGCCGCGTGTATGATAGGGCCCATAGTGTTTGTTTGTTTGTGTCCAAGTGTGTGTATATGTGTGTGTTTCTGTGTGATTGTGTGTTTGTGAGTGTGAAAGTGTGTGTATCTGTATGCATTGTCTGTGTGAGTCTGTGAGTGAGTGTGTTTGTGTGAGAGTATATGTGCCTGAGTGTTTGTGTGAGTGTGTGTGTGTCTGAGCGTTTGTGTGTGTCTCAGTGTTTGTGTGAGTGTGTGTTTGTGTGTGTCTGAGTGTGTGTTACCTCAGCATCTGCTCCTGTGTTGTTGTGTGTGTGTTCAACACTGTCTTCCATTTCACACACCATATTAGTATCCATCGCAGTCTCGTCCTGCTCACACACACAAGCAGAGGAGTTAGCATTTATTACTGTTTGTTCAGGTTCAGCATTGAGTGTGTGTGTGTGTGTGTCTGTTTGTGGGTGTGAGCATGTTATGTGTTATATGTGTGTGTGTTTGTGTGTGTGTGCATCTGTTTGTGAGTGTGTGCACATCTGTGTGTGTGTTCACCTTGACCCAGCAGTGTTCCAGCACCTCGTCAGCTGTGTATCGATCTCCAACATCCACCTGCAGCATCTTCCCGATTAAATCCTGCAAACACACATTTAGCCCCAGTCAGCTGTCGTTCTAATGTCAGCAGATAAACCTCTTCCTCAGCGTTCAGCAAACCTTAGCCGAGTCGCTGATGTTGTCCCAGTATGGGGAGGGGAAGTCCAGTTTTCCCAGTAAGATCTGCTCAAACAGCTCCTCCTGCTGGTTCTTCTCGCTGCGGAATGGAGGAAACCCACACAGCAGGATATACGTGATCACCCCCGCCGCCCAGATGTCCACCTTCAGCCCGTACCTAAAAACACACACACACACACACTTACATTCACTGAACTACACACTTTATACTGTATTTTGTATTCTCCAGTGTTGAATGCTTGATTCTGATTGGCTGATGAGCATTCTAAGGCGTTCCCTTATTGTGTCAGATAAAACATCACATGAGGGGAAAACATTGTCAGAGGGGAAAAACATCCTGTGAGTAAACTGGAGCAAGTGACGTACCCCGCATAACAGCATCATATTGATCATTTAGATGATCATTAATTAAGTTATCACAGCCAGTTTTTACCCAGACTCGGCGATAATCTCTGGAGCGACGTAAGTTGGCGTCCCGCAGACGGTGTACAGTGGACCCTCCACTACTGTAGCCAGACCAAAATCCCCCAATTTTAAAGACTTGGTGCCGTCTGGATACTCGCACACCTATACACACACACACACACACACACAGATGTTTATATACCGTACATGTGAACAGAGCTGGTTAGAAATACATTAAATGTAATCAGGATTATGCCATCAGTATTTTTAAAAATACTTGTAATCCATCTAAAAGTAACTGTAATCTGATTCCATATTATTTGTACAATGACACTAAATTTAATTGTCTCACCTAATTTTGATCTTTTTTAACGTCTATACTGTTTAACGAAGAGATTTTTAACACATTTCTGAACATGCTAGTTTTATTAACTCCTTTCTAACTGATTTCTTTTCTCTTTGCCATGATGACAGTAAATAATATTAGACTAGATATTCTTCAAGACACTAGTATTCAGCTTAAAGTGACATTTAAAGGCTTAATTAGGGTAAAGTTAGGGTAATTAGGCAAGATATTGTATAACGATGGTTTGTTCTGGAGACAATCGAAAAAATATAGCTTAAAGGGGCTAATAATATTGACCTTAAAATGGCTTTAAAACAATTAAAAACTGCTTTTATTTCTGCCGAAATAAAACAAATCAGACTTTCTCCAGAAGAAACAATATTATCAGACATACTATGAAAATTTCCTTGCTCTGTTTAACATCATTTGGGAAATATTTAAATATTTAATAATTCTGACTTCAACTGTATATATAAAAAAAAATATATATATATATATATATATATGTATAGTGTTTCCTCTAGGATTTTTTCCAGCTGTGGCGGCAGGCCTTTTGCAACTACCTATGGTGTTATTTCATTGACAAATGTCATGAGCGCAGTATTACAAGATTCGAGCATGTCAATCTCTGTGCTCGAGCGCGATTTCCTCTGTTCGTGCACAAAACTTCTTGCATGCCCTCAAATATACGCTGCTCAGGTGAAGATTTCCTTGTGCGCTCTCAAATAAACGCTGCTGAAATGAGATTTAGCGCGTTTATGTAGTGAGTATGTCTCCAACATTTATTAGATTGGCTAGGAATATTTATGTCTCCAATAGACCTACAGAGCGGCATTAATGCGTCCTGAAGTAAAGTCAAACGGCTATAAACTCCAGCAAGAGAAAGTCATTGTTTGTTGTATGGAGAGCCATAGACCATTATCTATGAAGTAGAATTATGTTCATCCTTACTGAAAGCTATATGTCGTGTTTGCTAGCATCACGGACCTGTCAGTCAGTTAGCAGGTCACCTTAAAGGGTTAAACAAATAAGGTACAGCACTACTATGATTACAGAAATGTTCACTCTGTTATAATTCACTTAACCTTTTAATACATTTTGGTCTGATTATAACTTGCTATTAAAAAAAACAACAACTGAATGTTTTTAATGAGAAGCTGTAATGTAGCTGTGGCGGAATAAATGTAGCTGAAACCTTGTGCATATGTATGTGTATATAAATATACAAATATATATATATAATTCATGTTTTCAATAATGAATTTGTAATGTTGCTGCTTTTTTAATGTACTTAATTTATGTGAATGTTGTAAAATCATGCTTTAGTGTTATTTAGTGTTACTATCAGCAAACACTAACAGCGAGGTATGTTAGTGTGAGTATAATGAAGTACTAACTGTCCATTATTGCACTTTAATAAGAAGATTTTTTTTCATTATCCTGCTTTAATGTGCGTCACATCAAATAAGGTTTAGGACAAAAGTAATCTAAATGGAATCTAAATGCCATGAAATTAATCCAAAAGTATATATATATATATATATAATGCCATGAAATTAATCCAAAAGTAGTCAGATTACATTGCCATAAAAGTAATTAAAATGTAATCTGAAAATGGTCAGAATACATTGCCATTAAAGTAATCTGAATGTAATCCAAAAGCAGTCAGATTGCATTGACAAAATAGTAATCAAAATGCAATCCACACTTAGTCAGATTGCATTGCCATAAATTATTCTAAACGTAATACACAACTAGTCATATTGCATTGATAAAAAAGTAATCTAACTGTAATCCAAATGTAGTCAGATTACATTACCATAAAAGTAATTAATATAATCTGAAAATGGTCAGATTGCATTGCTATAAAAGTAATCAAAATGTAATCCAAATATAGTCAGATTGCATTGCAATAAAAGTAATATAATGTAATCCAAATGTAGTCAAATTACACTTAAATTACTTATATGGCATTGCAATCTGACTACATTTGAATTACATTCAGATTACTTTTATTGCAATGCAATCTGACTATATTTGGATTACATTTTGATTACTTTTATGGCAATTTAATCTGACTACTTTTGGATTACACTTAGATTACTTATATGGCATTGCAATCCAAAAGTAGTCAGATTAAATTGCCATAAAATGAATCTAAATGTAATCCACAACTAGTCATATATCCTTGATTAAAAAGTCATCTAAATGTAATCCAAAAGTAGTCAGATTACATTGCCATAAATGTAATTAAAATGTAATCTGAAAATGATCAGATTGCATTGCCATGAAAGTAATCTAAATGTAATCCAAATGCAGTCAGGTTACATTGCCATTAAAGTAATTTAAATGTAATCCAAATGTAATCAGATTGCATTGCCATTAAAGTAATCTAAATGTAATCCAAATGCCGTCAGGTTACATTGCCATTAAAGTAATTTAAATTTAATCCAAATGTGATCAGGTTGCATTGCCATAAAAGTAATATAATTTAATCCACATTTAGTCATATTGCATTGATTTAAAAGTAATCTAAATGTAATCAGATTGCAATGCCACAAAAGTAATTAAAATGTAATCTGAAAATGATCAGATTGCATTGCCATAAAAGTAATCTACATGTAATCCAAAAGTAGTCAGATTACATTGCAAAGAAGATAATCTATATGTAATCCAAACGCTGTCAGATTGCATTGCCATTAAAGTAATCTGAATGTAATCCACAATTAGTCAGATTGCATTGCCATAAAAGTAGTCTAAAAGTAATCTAAATATGGTCAGACTGCATGCCATAAAAGTAATCTAAGTATAATCCAAATGTAGTCACACTACATTGTCATAGAAGTAATCTATAACTAAATACAATTCGTAATGCAATCATCGACATGAGAATTAATTTGTGTGTGTGTATATGTGTGTGTTTGTGTACCAGCAGGTTCTCAGGTTTAATATCTCTGTGTACGATGTTCATTCTGTGCAGGTATCGCAGCGCTCCAGTCAGGTTGAACAGCATGGCACTGGCGTCTCGCTCTGTGTATTTGGTGGAGCAAGTAATGGCATCAAACAGGTCACCACCCTGCACAAACACACACACTTTAACATACTACACATACAAAGACAACACCGACATTACAGAGATGCAACTACAAGACCCTTGCAACTATTCTCTTCACATTTAGACATGTTTTGTGGATTAACTGTCATTGTGATGTGGAGTGTGTAAACAATGGTATTTGGAAATATTATTGAGTAATATTATTGAATAATTACTTTCTAATTGCATTATTAAAATACGGGTCGCTGAATTATTGACTCAATTGATTCGTTTAAATGAGACGATTCATTTAGAAATGTAGCAAGCCATTTTATTAAAGGATAATTTAATACAGCTGATTCATTTAGAAATGAAGCAGATTATTGTCATTGTAAAAGGACAGCTGAATCACTGAATCAAATGATTCATTCAAAACAGCCGATTCGTTTAGAAACGTAGCAAGCAGCTTTATTAAAGAATCATTTAATCATCGACTCAAATGATTCATTCAAAACAGCTGAATCATTTAGAAATTATGTAGCCAATTTTCAATGTAAAAGGGTAGCTGAATCATTGACTCAAATGATTCATTCAAAACAGCTGAATCATTTAGGAATGAAGCAAGCGATTATCATTGTAAAAGGGATGCTGAATCATTTATTCAAATTATTCATTCAAAAAAGACAATTCATTTAAAAAAAGCAAGCAACTTAATAAAAATATAGAATCATTGACTCGAGTGATTCATTCAAAACAGCTGATTCATTTAGAAATGAAGTGATTATGATTGTAAAAGCTTTGCTAAATCGCTGACTCAAATGATTCATTTAAAATAGCTGATGCATTTAGAAATTAAGCACATGATTGTCCTAGTTAAAGATTTGCTGAGTCATTGACTCAAATGATTAATTTAAAACAGCTGATTCATTTAGAAATGAAGTTATTGTGATTGTAAAAGCTTTGCTAAATCACTGACTCATTCAGAAATCATTCAGAAATGAAGCAAGTGATTATCTTAATTAAAGATTCACTGAATCATATCCTCAAATGATTCATTCAGAAATGAAGCAAGTGATTATCTTAATTAAAGAGTCACTTAATCATATCCTCAAATGATTCATTCAGAAATGAAGCAAGTGATTATCTTAATTAAAGATTCACTGAATCATATCCTCAAATGATTCATTCAGGGGCAGATTAGTGTTGTATGCTTGTGCAGGTGTTTATATAGTCGTCATTATTAGTGTTTAATGTACGCTGACTGACCTTGACCAACTCCATGACCAAATACAGCTCAGTGGGCGTGTCCAGCTCCTCTATTAGCATAATGATGCTGGGGTGGCGAACTCTGCGCAGTATCGACACCTCATTGGCTATCAGATGCTCCTGTCAAGACCAATCAAACAGTGAGAGTCTCATTCAGCCAATCAGTGCTTTTAATTCAGCGTCAGTAAGATGGAAAATAGACTATTGACCAAATTTAGAGAAAAGTGTATGTATTTAATAATATATTTTAATAAATATAGATTTAATAATCACTCATGATTCAGACAAAAGGATGAAAACCACGTACCTTTCCACTGCACTTGGCTTTATCTATGATCTTCAGTGCGTACTCCTGTCCTGTAGACCTGACACACACACACACACACACACACACACACACACACGACCAGATATAGAACAGCCACAATGACACTGTAGTAGATCGAAAGAGTGTGTGTGTGGTGTGTTTGTGTATGTTTAAATGATGTGTGTGTGTTGTGAGGTGTGTGTGTGTGTTTGTGAGTATTTCTGCTGTAAATGTATGTGTTGTGTAAGTGTATGTTGGGTGTGTGTGTGTGTTTTGTGCAGGTGCGTGTGTGTGTGTTGTGTTAGTGGAGTATGTGTAAATGTGTTTTTGTGGGTATATACAGTATGTGAGTGTGTGTGGTGTGTTTCATGTGAGTGTCTGTGTTGTGTTAGTGGAGTGTGTGTGTGTGTGTTTATGTCTGGTCTAAGTGTGTGTGTGTGTGTGTGTGTGTGTGTGGTGTGTTTGTGTATGTTTAGATGATGACTGTGTGTTATGTGTTGTGAGGTGGTGTGTGTTATGAGGTGTGTGCATGTGTGTTGTGTAAGTGTTGTGTGTATTTTGTGCGAGAGCGTATGTGTGTTGTGTTAGTGGGTTATGTGTGAGTGGTGTGTTTGTGTATGTTTAAATGATGAGTGCGTGTTATATGTTGAGCGTGTTTGTTGTGAGGTGTGTGTGGGTGAGTATTTCTGCTGTAAATGTATATGTGTGTGTGTGTGTGTGTGTGTTGTGTAAGTGTATGTTGCGTTAGTGTGTGTTTTCGTAAGTGCATGTGTGCGTTGTTATAGGTGTGTGTGTGTGAATGTGCTTTTGTGTGTATATATGTGTCTGTTTGTGTTGGGTGTGTGTGAGTGAGAGTGTGTGTGTGGTGTGTTTGAGGTTTGTGTGTGTGTCTGGTCTAAGTGTGTGTGGAGTGTTTGTGTATGTTTAAATGATGAGTGTGTGTTATATGTTGTGAGGTGGTGTGTGTTGTGAGTGTGTGTGTGTGTGTGTGTGGGGGGGGTGAGTATTTCTGCTGTAAATGTATGTGTGTGTGTGTGTGTTGTGTAAGTGTGTGTTTTTGTGAGTGCATGTGTGTGTTGTTATAGTGGTGTGTGTGTGTGCTGTGTTTGAGGTGTGTGAGAGTGGTGTGTGTGTTATATGTTGTGAGGTGGTGTAAGTTGTGAGTGTGTGTGTGTGGGTGAGTATTCCTGCTGTAAATGTATGTGTGCGTGTGTGTTGTGTAAGTGTGTGTTGTGTTAGTGTGTGGTTTTGTGAGTGCATGTGTGTGATGTTATAGTGGTGTGTGTGTGTGTTTTGTGTATATATGTGTTTGTGTTGGGTGTGTGTGAGTGGTGTGTTTGAGGTGTGTGTGTTGCGTGTGAGTGTTTGAGGTGTGTTAGTGGAGTGTGTGTGTGAATGTGTTTGTGTGTGTGTATATATATATGTGTGTGTGTTTGTTGTGTTAGTGTGTGGTTTTGTGAGTGCATGTGTGTGTTGTTATAGTGGTGTGTGTGTGGTTTGTGTGTATGTGTGTGTCTGTTTGTGTTGGGTGAGTGAGAGTGTGTGTGTGTGTTTGAGGTGTGTGTGTTGCGTGTGAGTGTTTGTGTTGTGTTAGTGGAGTGTGTGTGTGAATGTGTTTGTGTGTGTATATATATATATATATATATGTGTGTGTGTGTGTGTTTTGTGTATGTGTTTGAGTCTGATCTAAGTGAATGTGGTGTGTTTGTGTATATTTAAATGATGAGCGTGTGTACATGGTGAGTGTGTGTGTGTGTGTGTGTGTGTGTGTGCGTGTGTGTGTGTGTGTGTGTGTGTTGTGTGTGTGTGTGTGTGTGTGTGTGTGTGTGTCATACCTCTCCACACACTCTCTGACTACAGCGAAGTTTCCGTCTCCGATGACTTTTCCCACTTTGTATTTGCCGGTGATGACAGACGACTGAACCTCATTACCATTCACTGCAGAGCATCAAACAACAGCCAATCAGAACACTCGACTGCACAGCAAAACAAATGAAGTATGGCTAATTGGCCGTAGTGTATGAGTGTGTATGTGTGTGTGAATATGTGTATGGGGGTTTCCCAGTACTGGGTTGCGGCTGTAAGGGCATCCACTGTGTAAAACATATGCTGGAATAGTTGGCGGTTCATTCCGCTGTGGCGATCCCTGATTAATAAAGGGACTAAGCTGAAGGAAGATGAATGAATGAATGATAATAATAGTATCCCTGTGGCCAGCACTAGGTGGCGCCAAACAACACTAAAAGAAAACAGGGAGTAGGAGGTGCAGCGTGCATGTGTGTGTGTGTGTGTGTGTGTGTGTGTGTGTGTGTGTGTGTGTGCGCGTGCGTGCGTGCGTGCGTGCGTGCGTGCGTGCGTGCGTGCGTGTGTGTGTGTGTGCGTGTGTGTGTGTGTTTTACCCTCTGGACTGAGCTCTTCTTCATCGTTTTGGTCTCTGGAGGGAGCCGCAGACGGAGACTCCTTATGAACAGACGTCTGATGGGGAGAGATTATTTGATCATTTATAAAAACTCTTCCATTGGCTCAAACCAGAAATGATCCAGACACCTTCAACATTTCTCACAGGCCGGGTCCCAATTCACATACTTACACTACAGCCTAAAAAGATGTACTTTTACTGTGAAGGAAAAGTATGTGCTTTTGAGTGTGTATCAGAAGATTTGGGACAATCTCTCATTAACAGACAGTTAATAACAGGTACAGTTGGTCAGAATTATTAGCCCCCCTGGTTATTTTTCCCCAATTTCTGTTTAACGGAGAGCAGATTTCTTCAACACATTTCTAATAGTGTTAATAACTCATCTCTAATAACTGATTTATTTTCTCTTTGTCATGATGACAGTAAATAATATTAGACTAGATATTCTTCAAGACACTAGTATTCAGCTTAAAGTGACATTTAAAGGCTTCACTGGGGTAATCAGGGTAAAGTTAGGGTAATTATGTTATCCATAAATTTATTAAAGGACTCTGATTGGCTGTCATTGTTTTGTTGTTTACTAGCTGTAAAAAACAGAGTGTTTTTCCCTCAATATTAAGTAGTCTACACACAGCTCAGTCCTGCATCCTCTCCTTAAGTTTAGACTTCGCTAGTTTGATATACAAAACAAACTCCTGAGGACACGTCAGGTGAATCTTCAAAGGGAACAGTGTGCTGTATAACCTCATTCACATCATCCTGACCACGCGTTTTTACTTTCTTAACAATAAAATGAAGACATGATATGAGGAACTGCCTATTCTCATTTTGATATTAACTTAACAGACAGCAGAAATGTTGAGGCGTCGTGTAGCTGCATGTTTATATGAGCGTCATCTTCACTGTGTGCATATTTATAACAAAACAGAGCCTCTAACATCACTGCCTCCTTTCATTTTGCATGAAACACACCCTCTCTTCTGCTGAATATCAGTTTTAATAATCAATAATGGACATTATAAAAGTATAACGTACAGTAAGTTTATACAATATAGGAAATAAAGGTGAATGATCAGTCAAATGTGCAGAATCAGTGTACACGGTTACATTAATTAATCTATTAACTTATCTCTGCGCTCAGCCAAATCATGTTACCTGAGAACAAGTAATAATTCAGAAGACCAAAGTCTGGGAATATGCTGTTAGATATAGACAAGAAGAGGAATTAAATATCACGTTTAACAAATACAGTGCGATTAGATCCAGCGGGAGATCTTTGATGAACAGTCCGACGAGCACAGCGCTCATATGGGTAGATATGCTGCTGTGCATGCCAGAGAGTGTGTGTGTGTGTGTGGGGTCACGTGCATGTGCGTTTTCAGCAGTGTAATGTAGACGGAGAGTTGTTCAGAAACGCTGGGTGAAATGCTAGTGTGGACATGGGTCATTTTCATTCTGAAACGTCTTTTTAAAACTAAAATGTGTTAGTGTCAACGCGGCCCTGAGACAACAAACAGAAATGGTGAGCAGGAGGAGTCTGTTAGGCTGTAATAACTCTCCTCAAACCCTTTACCCCGTCTTTCGGAATGAAACGTCTACTTTACTACAGCCAATCAGCTCGCAGTAGAAAAAACAAGCCCCGCCCACTGTTTCCTCATTTAATATTCTGTTTCTCTAGGAACTGCATCATAATATGACACATAAAATGGCCGCAGCTTGCGGTTCATGTGGATTCATTCATTTAAAAATACATTTAGATAACCTATGCATGCGACACAGGCTAATTTAATCTCACCTCTCTGTGATACAGATATGGCATATATTATTATCGCGATCATTTTTTAATATATTGCGCGACTGTATTTCCGACTCACCTTGCGCTGCGTGACGGGGCTGCAGGGAGACTTTGAAGAGATCAGCGGAGGAGATTCACTCCTTGGAGCCTCGTGAGCTGGAAAACACGACAGAAACTTTATTACAAGAACAGTTACGCTTTATTGTTAACATTTTATTTTACAGCTTCACTAGAGTTCCCCTACTGAAGAAAACAGCTCAAACCAGCCTAAGCTGGTTGGCTGGTTTTAGCTGGTGGACGAGCCTGGTTTTAGAGGGGTTTCGGCCACTTCCATGCTGGTTTCCAGCCATTTCCAGCCTGGTCTTAGCTGGTCAGGCTGGAAAATGACCAGCTAAAACCAACTTGACCAGCATGATTTAAGTTGGACATTGCTGGTTTTGGCTGGG